>NC_077223.1:96776677-97077146 GCF_024763615.1 Phlebotomus papatasi
TCCCCCATAAGTTGATCCAAGGAATCCAAATATCATATCAATTTCATCCCCACGTCTATATCCTTCCCCTCCAGAAACCACTCTTTTAGGATTTTTGTAATTTTTTCCTTGCGTGTAAAATGTTAAAATTCTTGCAAAAGTCGATGAATAAAAAAAAGTAAGATGTTCAAAAAAAAAGTTTCTTCTACAAATTATACCCTTTGAGTTCCTCTAACGAACAGTCCAAGTGCGAGAAAAGTGGGTCACTCCTGGTCCCAGCAGTAGATGGTCAAAAATGACGCTGCAAAAAGTGTCTTCTTCGACATAAATGGTTCTGGATGACCATGATTTACCCATAGCCAATTACATATACCAGATTCTGAAAGCTAATGAACCAAGCTTTCCAACAATAGTTCACTCATCCAATTATGTTCATCAGGAGCTGAGATATACCACTCCAAACTTTTTACCTCTTCTACTGACAGAATATATGATCTCATCTAATATATATATATATATATATATATATATATATATATATATATTTTTTTTTTTTATTAAAGTATTAGCCATAACTAAATATAATAACTTGATAAGATTTATTTAAGTTTCCGCAAAATTTCAATTGAAAGTCATATTGGAAGTAAATATTGCATTTGGGGTGAATAATGAATGTCGGTAATCCCTTAACAGAATGTTAAATGTGTGATTGAGAGATTATCAGTTGAGCTCATTTCTTCAAGCATGTTGAGAAGTACTTCATTTGCAATTTGGAATCCATTTCAGCTTTGCAAATGTAGATTCTCTGGTATTTCAGATATTCTCCATATCCCAATTCGAATTATGGGATGTAAAATGCATTTAGAGCTGCAAAGGTGTTCTCTATTTCTGTCGAACTCTTCCAATCCTGGAAAAGCTGCAATGGATCTCTTTTATGTTCATGTGGAAAGTTTTATTAATGTTCATAGTAAATTGCCGTGGAAAAGGTGACGTTAATGATATAGTTTTCGATATGAGCTTGAGAGTTCTATTAAAATCTTCTCTGTTCTTTTGCTCTCTCCATGCACACCAAAATGAGATGTTGGCAGAGAGTAGAAAAACTGATGACTCTAAACTTCAATCAAAAGTCACTTAATTTACCCCCTTAAGCGTGCTGTAACACATGATGGCAGATGGTCACATAATAGTGAAAGGGTGAAAAAAATTGTGTGCTTTTGATCAATAAAAGCTCATACCTCTTTTTTCCTAACCCCCGACAGCCTTTTTTCCGACTTCAACAAAAAAATCTCAACTAATGATTCAGCGAAAAAGAGAAATTTCCATTGATTTCCACCACCATTGTTCGCAATTTCCCGTTCAGCGGACAACATTTCAATTTATTTGCCACAAAGTGAAATTAATGTTGTAACTCTAGTCTTTCCCACGGTACTCTTTTTTATCATTGATTCAGTGCAGTGATTTTTTCGCAATATGCACAAAAATATGGTGAATGTCTCGCTGATTCAAAAGCTCAAATACAGCATAATTTTTCCACATGAAATCAGAAAAACTACCAACTGAATTGGAAACATTGCTAATGAGTAGAATTTGTTTCATAAATATAGACATATCAAATTGAAAGTTATCATTCACATATGTCTGATGAAGTGGAAAACAATATTTTTTTTATACACTTTCTGTTAATTGATTGTTTTTTTTATTTGTAAATTTTCACCGTTATCAGTAAGTCATTTCGATCATTTGTGGTATTGTAAGCAATTTATTTTCACTACTGGTTTGCATGTGTGTTTTATTAAATTAATGGATTAAAATTTTATTTAATTATCTGCCAAATCTGTAGTTGATCCTAGATCCCAGACCTACCTATTTAGTTTAGAAATAGATATAATAGAAAAGCCCTTATTAAATACGAAACCGCGACCCAGCTTAAAACTCATGTCTGCTGAGATCCCCGGGATACATAAGAAGACCTATAACCTTATGTTTTAGACAAACTTATACCTTAAGCCGAGAGAGGGCTTTGTGGTAAACCGATGGAAATATAGTGTAATCATTATTTTGATTATAATTACACCTAGCCATTTCTCGGATTTAAGACGTGTGTGTCCAGCACATTAAGCTTGCAGGGAGAGCCTTAGTGGATTAGTTGATTAATAGTAGTGTCTATGACCGTGAGTCCGTTCACTGTGTAAAAAAGAAAGAAGAAAATTCGCTCCTAACCAAATTCAAAAAACTGATACATAAGAAAGTAGAGGAATTAGTGACAAAAATCGTAAAGAAAACACCAACCAAGAACCACTGAGGAAGACACGATAAGTGTCGAAAGCTCTGGTGAAATTGTGTATTTGATTCATAGGATCTGACCAACAGATTCCGACGCTCATCGAAAGGACAGATGGTCCTAAAAAACCTAGCTCTATGACCGAGAGGTCTCGGGTTGGAGACCTGACTGCGGTGGATTTTGAAGCAGCCGTACCGAATTAGTCCAGTGAGTAAATGAAAAAGTTATGCCAATGCATTGGCAATGAACAGCCTAAACAAGAATGGATGGTACAGAAACGAGTTGGGCATGAAGAGATCTGTCGATAGAAATACACATTCACTGCAATTGATCCAACCCAGGGGCATGACGTTTTCTATGTTTCCCATATGTTTCTAGCGTGCTGAAAAAACTTTTGAGTTTGTTAGCTATTTTCTGTCGTTGTAGAATGAATTAGCAAAAACTACAAATATAAAATAAAAGCCAACTTAATAGTGAATAGGCAACCGAAAATCCTAAATTGGCAACCTACGCAATTTTGGAGATATCTCGTGAAATGTGTACGAAAACAGGAGAACATTTACACTGAAACTGGTCGCATTTTTCAGAGCTAATATCATCTCCCTGATCCAACCGATCCAACCAAGGCTGGTCTGCCGTGATGTATAGTAACGGAAATGCGTGTGCCCAAATACACATCGGAACTGATAAAGGTTTAAACTTTAAACCTATCCATATAGACAAATCTTACAATCTTAGGCTTGCATGATGGATAGAATACGGAGATAGCAATCACTGCAAGACAACTGACAGGCTGTTCATTCAACAACTTGTTCAAGGGCTCGGGGCAGCACAGTGATATGTGAGCCACTGTAGTGGCATCAGGATTGCCAAATTTACTACGACTAACAATGCACTCTACATATCGTCGGTTTCGTCTACCTCTGTCGTATCTGCATTTGTTTTGTATCTGCATTCGGTACAAGTTACAATACAGACGTCCCCTCTTGCGTGAAATGCTGACACAAAAGAAATGCGGATACGACAGAGGTAGACGTAACCGACGATATTACTGGGTGAAGTCCTATTGAAACTGTTGACTGATAGCATGGAAGCAGAATTCTCGTAGCGCATCGGTCAGGCTTCTGCAGTAATCAGGGAGTCTCGCAGAAATATAACACTAAACCTACTGACCATTTTTTTGTCGTTTTTCGGTCAAATGACAAACCGTCACAAGGTAGAATACTCAAGATATTTGTCTTGGTAAAGAGCAAAAAATTAAAATTTAAACGCTGAAAAATATATTAAATTCATAAAGTTTGATAGTGACATTTGTGAGATTAAAATAACCAAGATCTTGCCCAAAGTCTTATGCACATCGGAAGGCAAGCTCACTGTATGGCGATAAAGATGTACAGTACACCCTTCACTTCCCACTCAGAGGGCTAACCCAAGGGACAAGGCACCTTGTGTACCCAATCAGTCTTTAGGGATTTAAAACAACGGCAGGGCCTTTAGCCGCGGAACCGACACACGTCTTACACATTATACTGTTTAAATATGTGTTAAATTTAAACCGGTCAATTTGACCGGGTCTTGGTAGGTTTAGTGATAATAGAAAATGCCAAACTTAGTTGTACGAAACAAGATTTCCCAGGAAAGCTATGCTATTGTAGAGGGGAGTTAATCTCGTGCAGACCTAGGACAAGGTACAGTAGAGTCTCGCTATAAGCCATCGCTCTATAGTCCACAATTTATCGACCGTTGATTTCAAAACACTGATTTTAAGTTAGGTTATGTTTTTTAGTATGCGAAATTCATAATTATTTTAATATTTTTGGAAAACTTTATTAAGTAGTTGTGATAATTGTGATCCACAATGAAGAGAGCAAAGACAAGTACCACAATCGCAAAGAAAGTGGAAGCCGTCGAGCAATTTCAATACTAAAAGTCGTTGATAATTTTAAAAAATAACATGGACTATAGTGCGACCCAAGTGTCAAATTTGAAACCAAATATGGACTATAGCGAGATTCTACTGTAGATGGATTAAATTTAGAATTTTGCCTTGAAACTCTTGGAAACGATACAAAGTTCCTACCTGACGGAGTGAACCTGGGTGTCTTAAACCCGCCATCCCGATAGCTATAAGAATACGAAAAAGCAGTCTATGTTCAATATTGTTCTATAGGCAGTTTGGGTCAGTTTTGATACCTTTAGAGGTAAATGAAATTGGTTCTGAAAAAAATAAGTGAGTGGTATATCCTAGGCTGCTCTTAAGAATTGATGTAACCATTCTAAATTAAGTACAGTGTCTTCTGTACTTATGCCTATTTATAAGTGGGAGCCAAGAGCATAGTATCCCGTAAGGAAGCCAACTAGCGTTCCTAGGTTGTGTATTGTTGAGATACAAGATTTCATTTATCCATTTACCGTCTGGTTCCAGGATCAGTCTAGCACGTTGAGGACTAGGCTGCATATCCCAGTGTATTTTGTGCTCATTGAACTCCTTCCCGTTGAAAATATCCTTTATGCGACTTCCAGAATAGGCATTGGATTAATGATTGTCAAAGCTTCTTGATGTGCTTTTTCATGCATCATTGAGCTTATGTATGGTGATGGTTTTTTGGTGTGATGTCGATTCGGATCGCCGTAATCCGGACGAGTTATCGACGGTTACATTTAAAATCATTTTGAGGTCATGTATGCATGTGTGTTCATTAATAAAAATGAATTATCCTGTGATGTTTTTGTTTAATAAATGAAGTATAATAGCATAGAATTCTTTAATTATGTCTTTTTAAGCTTCTTTAAAACTTTTATTTTAATTCTAGAAAAAACGAAAAAACCTTATTTTATATTTTCGAGACGTTGAACAAATTCAAAAAATCCATTCGGATTACGAAGCGGACATCTGTATATCGGTATAACAGTTATCATTATAAGAAATTATAGAAGTAATCTAAATGTCTTACTGCAAATTTCAGCTAAGTTCCACATCATTTCTTTGTTAAATTGAATTTCGCGTTTAAGATAGTTTTGCTCTTTCCTAGTTATTTCCACTATTTCTCATCATACGTCTGGGTATGTTTGGTTATCAAAATTTACCTTCGCCGTTGGAATATTTTGATATGCAACTTGAGAGGAAAATACCACTTGAGTAATTTATACTATTCAGGGAAACTGAAATGCACTTTGCAGTACCAGCAGCTGATTGTGGAATTGAAAGAGTGTGGCAGAAAAGCTTCTGAGTGTTGAAAACAAAAAGGATGACTTTCATGGATAGTTTTCAAGCTGAAGGAGCTTTCACTGCTGGAGATGCAGTCATCTGTGTGTCAAGCTAATGGGCCTCCAGCAGAAAGGTTAATTACGAATTGACATTAAATGCAGACACGTCAGGAGCAGAAACATGTCATCATCGTATCAAATTACCCTGATCCCTTTTTCTAACCCCAGGGTCTGAGGGGATGTGGACGTTATGGATCTGTGGTACTAATATACATCATACTGTAGTATGGGGAGAGTTTTGCAAAAAAAAAAAAAAAACAATCCAACACGTTTTCCTTCAAATGCGCTCGCGAACGTGGATCTTTCTCATCTGATATATTATATTACATATATATATATAGCGGCATGAACAAATATTTGAGCTCTGTTTACACATCATTCATTCCTCTGTCGCCACAGGGGATGATAATGTGGAGAGTTGTTGCTCCGTGCAAATACCGAAGGGCTGGGGATGAACTATTATTGAGCCATTGTTGGGGAGCGCAAAGAAGCTCCATGTAATACGCAGTCATGGGTAATTGCCCGTGAAACATTACTCTATATTGCTTCCAGCTCCGAAAAACGAATCGAAGTATAATGTTTGGGAAACTCGCGCGTTCAATTTTACCACAGAATGTGTACTACACATATACGAGAAAAATATCAGAAATTGGACGATAATTCGTACAGACAGGTTATACTTAATACATTGCCCAGAAAAAAATTGAGAAAATTTGCGGTTTTACTTTTCAAAAGCTCCCCATGTAACAGTTTTTCTTTTTAAATTTTACAAATTTATTTATTTTTCTCTTACGAAGAATTATTCCTGGACGAGAAACGATAATTAATGCTTAAGTATAAGCTTTATCATTTGAATTATTATTGTGAGACAGTGATGAATGGTTAATTATTAAATGCAATTTCCCATTGTGGTGGCCCAAATTGATTATTCATAGATGCTTGCTGCTGGCTATGTCTTAATCACACCCTCATTGTCAGTGATTGACATATATTGTAACATCTGCAACAAATCCAAATTAAATTTCATCTTTATACCCTATCAATATTGAAAAGGGCTTTTTAATCACTTTTGCCAAAAGCTTTTCCCTCAGTTTCAGCTTTTTGCAGAGATATTCTTGTATAGCAGTGCTATCAGCCAAATGGTGTATGTTGATAACTAATTGACCTAATGGCACATCAGAGATTTTTTGACGTATCATATGTTACTCCTCTTTAAAAGGGTATAAATTTTTGTAATATAGGGTAAGTGTGCCAAATTCCGGCTAGCTTGCAATTTCGGCCACCTTTTTTGTTCCTCGAATTTCCATGAACTTTTAGATTTTACGTACTCTAGAGATTAAACAATACAAAAGAATAACAAAAAATGTAGCTTCGACAAACGAGATGACGTGAAAAAGATATTGGAAAAACTCCCGAAGGGCAAGGAACTATGAGAATGAAGGTGGCCGAAATAGGGCACCAAAGCTATGTCTATATTTTTATTCATTTTAAAATGTATTAAGAATGATTTTAGAGTAAATAAAGACGGTAACATCTTTACAAGGTTTCAAGCAATACTTTTACAAAAGAAAAATAAAAAAAATCAATTTGTATTTAAAATATTACATTTAAAACTTGAGACTTTGACGCTTGCATGCAACTATGCCGAAATTTGGCACACTTACCCTAATTGAAATGGAATATTTTGCCTATCTTTTGGTCAGTTTTTAAATGGTAAAACGTCAATGTTTTGCTGGAGATATTCTGTATATTGACTGTGATCTATTTTTTGCGGATGGCTTCATCCCATCGGGAAGGATTAAGTTCTGGACAACGTCAAACTCATCTGTGAGATCTACAAAATTCCAAACCATTTTACAGATGAAAGACCCGGAGACGTTTGGTTCAGGAATTTTCTTCAGCGTCATCCAGAGCACAGCATACGCAAACCAAAATCCTTCTCATTGGAAAGAACTACTGTTACTGCTGAAGACCTCACGGAATAGTTTCAGAATTGTCTTAGATATTTCACAGAACACAACTGTATTAAACTTTTCCTTAAAATGAGCATCCGAGTTTGATCGAATTCAACGGAGTTAGAAAAAAGCATCACAGTAAAGTTCTTGCGCATATATCAATATTATCGTAATTTTATTGATTTTCTTCAATATTATTGCTAAAATTCTTTTCTATTATGATTCTAAATGAAACAAAGAATAATTCTATTGATTTGGAATGGGTAAAAAATATATCATCAGTCCAAAAACAAGGGTTTAAGTTGCACTCTATGAAAAGCATCGGGATTACCTCTCTTTACTACATGCAAATTATTATTTTTGCTACCTTATTTCTCAACCCATTGGAAGAACTCCTATTTATTTAAAAGTTCTTGAAATTTCCTACTCAGTTGTAGCGTGGCGGTATTACTTGTGGCCTGTCTTTACTTATGGCCATGTCGCAATTTTTGTCAGAAAATGATTCCGAAAACCGGAAAAATGTGATTTGCTATTAAAACACATCAAACATTCTTAATTTTGAGGTTTTCGGAAATCATTTTTTGACATTGTAAAGTTTTTTGCGGGGAGGCCATAAGTAAAGACAGTGGCCACATGTAATGCCGCCACCCTATCAATTTAAATTGAATCTCTAAAGCTCCAGTAATTTAAATGTAGTATACGCAGGCGAAAACAAACAGCACATTTTCTTGACATCTTTTTTCAACATAATAAAAAAATAATTCGAGCTCTTAAGAATATAAAGGTGCCAATTTTAACTATGTTTTCTGAAATTTTCCTTTCAAAATTTTAAAAATTAAGTTGTTGGGACCTGATTTTTGAGACGGTTCAAAAAAACATTACTTTGCAGTGGACAAGATTCAGGGAGTTCAGCTTTCAGAGAAATTTTCGGGACCGAAAAATAGCTCACGAATTCACTCCGGTAACACAGAAAAATTGCATACGCACAGGAGAGGTCTTTGGAATAATTTACGGAAACGCCGTGATATATGCAATAATTTTTGGAGCCCATTTTTCAGCTTATTTTCAGCATTAACAGTTCATAACGGCGTTATCACACTTGCACATTAAAATTTTAATGAGATTCACATTAATTGTCGCTTGTGAATGTCCAAATATGTTATTTGTGTCTTTGAGTCACTTAATATTTGGGGTTTTTCTATTTATTGATAAGGAAGTGGACTTGGCTTGCATAAATAAGTTTAAATTTACTTAAAGCATAAATATTTTTCACATTAAAAAATTAAAGTCTACCTTTTTATCAACAAATAGATCAAATTTTGAATATAAAATGATTCAAACACACAAATTACACATTTGGACAATTAATGTGAATCATATTAAAATTTTAATGTGCAAGAGTGATAACACAGTAAGAAACATATTTCAAATTTACATCTTGAAAAATATTTGCATACATTTAAGGGCGTTTCGAAAATTATTTGATAAATGAGCTCCCAATAGTAGGCAATTCCTATCAATTTTTTTGAATCCATTTTCACTTAAGCCGGAACTCCTTGTATCTAGAAAATCAGGTTCCAATGGCTGAATTTTTAAGATTTGTAAATGACAATTTCAGAAAATACAGTTTAAGTGTTGTACTTTTATATGTTTATGGGTCCGCCATACCTTTTAGATCAGGAAAATTTTATAAAGTCAAAATTCACTTCTCTTTCTTTCTCAAAAGATTTGCATAAGTCTATCCCATTCTTTCGGTCTCAAAATTGGACTGAACTAAATTTAATTTAATATGATGTTCAAAAGAAGAAGAAGAGTCCAAAGAGCAGGATAGACCTATGCAAACAAATTGAGAAAGAAAAGGATGTGAATTTCGATTTCATGAAATTTTCCTGATCTAAAAGGTGTGCCAGCGCCATTAAGACCTTAAATTGAAAGAAAAATTTATTATATTGAAAAACTAGAGAAAATGTGGTGTTTTCCAGTATTTTTGACTCACGTAACCCCTTAACTTGTGAAAAATTCTTACATTATTATAAATTTATGAACTAACTCAGGAATCTAATTTAAATTTCTTTTATATTATATTGCAATGGCATAATATAATTAATATATTTTAAACATTTGAGCCTCTTGCTATTCTTGGAGTGAATAAACAAGCTCGAGTAGAAAATAAGGATGAGTAATAGGAGAGTTCTAGAAAAAAAATGGGTGAGTTGCTGAAAAAGTTGGCATTTTTCCAAGAGGTGCCTTTCGAGAGTGCATTTTTACACTTTTATGCAACTCCGGACCATCAAGTGAAAGGGATAAGCTTTTTTGGGGTAGAGAGCTTTTCGGATTGTGGTCGACAAAGAGGCTAAAATGCTGCAGTGATGGGCGTCCGAGGTAAAACTAATTCTGTTAATTGGCTGGGTCAACAGTGGATAGAACTAACATTTCACGGATGTTCATACCTTTGGGGATTTGTTGCCAGGGCACAAATGGAAGAGAGAATCCTGTTCTCTTGTTTTCCTGCATTTCACATATTTTCATGACTAAATTCAACTGATAATAAATCTCTCGTATTAATAGTTAATCCAGTTAATTAAATGATGGAACTCTTTTCTTGGCTTTTTGGTATTCTGCAACATTTTCTTTTACCAATCTTTCTTCAAATGAAAAAATTGAAAGTTTATTGGTTTCCATCCAATTTCGCTCTCCAGAACTTTCGGTTTTGTGCACTTCTGTTTTAGATTTTTTTTTTCAACAAATGTAAAATATTTGTCGAAGTTTACTATTATTAATTTCATGGAGAAACCGTAAAAAAAGTTGATTTCTTTGGATTATAGTTTAAAAGAAGTTTATATAGAATTGTCTAATTTTAATGAAAATTGATCTTATTGGGTTAACTTAAACTTCTCTACAAACCATCTTCCATTTCAAATAATTTTCTCCAGAGGATGGATTGAATTTTAGCATTATTTTTATTATATCAAATCAGGAGATGGGGTTGTATTGAATGGCAATAGAAGGGTTGAATTGAGGTTCAACATGAGGAAATGGGCCAAGTAACAACTAGGCCAGGACAATGAGTGGAAAAATGCTGTTCTGTCCGCTTAAGAATAAATGGACTGTGACATATTGCACACTGTCGATCCCGATAGCGGTTGTGGTAAGAATTTCCCAAGTTTCCTTGATAATTTCTGAGAGTTTCATTGGATTTTAGAAATATGTTCAGAAACCTCTTGAAGACTTTACAGTGCTTATGGGTCCAATTGGAATATTTAAGATAAATTCCTCTGCATGGATGAATTTGTGGAAAAAGTGGTATTTCACTTTAATCGGAAAAATGTCACATATTGTGAGATTGTGAGACAACATCGAGGCATTTTCCTGGATTCCAACTGCGCCTCTATCATCCACTTTCCCACCCTCTTCTCTTCGGTTTATCCAGTTGTGCAAAAGGGGTATATTATTTATGTACCTTTCGCTATACAACAAAAGTGGAAACCACAAAAAAAAACCGATTTTGTGAATAAAAGGGACAGATAATCCTAACCGGCTTATGTAGGTGAGATTCTTAACGTGAGCTAACTCGGAGTGCATGCAAATTCGATTTAGAGCTGAAGTTGGGAGACGCCATTCAGTTATCTTGAATCAAATTCGTGAAATTATACAAATTTTGTATTTAAACCAAAATATCAAGGATTTGGATGAACTGACAGAAAAGTGATATATGGGTGAAATGTAGACCAGAATGTTCTCTATAATTTTCCCATAGAACATGATCTCATCGATTACTCAGAAGCCAAGATAAGCGAGGTTTTTTGTTTCTTAACTCGTTTTTTCATCCAGAGTGCCCCAAGTAGTGATTTGTTGAACTTCAACTATATCAAAGAATTGTTGTATTTTGTGGGACTTTCCATTTAAAACCATATTTTAAGTGTCTTGGTGGAGTAGAGGCAGTCAAATTGGCATCTGAGTGATTTCAAAGCGTTTTTATGGGAAAAATCATTTTTTTCACACTTAAATGGCAAAATCGGAGTGATAGCGTAGTCTGAGCGGAAAATGATGTATGGACGAAATATAGAGACAAATGTGTTCTACAATTGTGTCGAAGTAATCATCAAAATCGGTTTAGCGACAGTCGAGATAATTGAGGTTATGTGATATTGAAATTGGTTTTTCGACTGTGGCGCCCCTGGTGTTGGTCCTACGAAGTTCAAATATTCTAGAAAGTTGTAGCATTTGGTGAGATCTTTCGTTTAAGCCCTCACTCATCAAAATCGGTCACATAGAACCGGAGATATGATTTTTTGAATTTTGTGAACTTTGACCCCTCATATCTCCGGTTCTATTGAAACCACAGCGCGCATACGCACCATTTTGGAAACGTCCTAGACTGGACTACAACATACTAAAATTTCATTAACTTGCACAATGCCGTTTTTGAGAAAAGTAACTTTGAATTTCGATGAATTTTGACGCTATCACAGCGCCACCTGTGGTGACTTTTTGAACTTCCATCTGAAAGTGCTCATCGAGACGAAACCAAAAAGGTAAAATTTAGGTCGATATGTTAATTAGAACCGGAGATAGAGGCCGGTCAATGTTCGAACTTTGACCCCTTATAGCTCGGGTCAGGGGTTATGGATCGACTTAAGGTTTTTTTTGTTTGATAGGTATAATCAACGGCTACAACATACTAAATTTTCAGCCCGATGCACAATGGAATTTTTGAGTTATTTAACTTTTAAGATTTAAAAATTTTCTTTTTAAAAAAAGCGCCCCTAGCGGTGGTTTTATGAACTTGCGATGTTAGAAGGGGAAGTGGCATTTCACGAGAGCTTTCCAAAAAGCCCTCACTTTTTAAATTCTGACAATTAGAACCGGAGTTATGGCCATTTTAAGAAATTTTTTTTGGATCCTTATAGCTCGGGTCAGGGGGGTCGGGGGACCTTAAGTTTGGTATTGATGGAAAGCTCTAAGGCCCAGCTATAACATACTAGAATTTGAGTCCGCTCGATGCCATAGGGGTTGAGGTATTGAGAAAACAAAAAAAGGGGGGTCTTCAAAATGACGGAAGGAGGGGTGGGGGGTGGGGGGTCCATGCACCAAGTTGCAATTTTTACCCGATATATAACCTTTGCCGAAAACCGCAAGTCGATATCTTTTTTAGTTTAGGAGCTATTAAGCTCCAAAGAGCGGCCGGCCGGCCGGCCGGCCGGCCGGGAACGTAAAATAGCCACATATATATTCGTGATCAGGAAGTGCTGAAACACATTTTGGCCAAGTTTGAGGTCGATCGGACGACATGAAATTTTGTTAGGATTATAGTAGGTGAGATTGTTAAGAATCTCACCTAATATTCACTTGAATGGGTATAGTTTCTCTCATTTATCTTTCTGGCCCACCCACACTCCCTCCATCGAATATTCTCTACGACATTTACTCCTCATATCATACTGAGAAAGGAGGGCTAAAAAAATAAAATATTCAAGAGATAATTCTCTTTTACTGACCATATACCCAACATATGATTTACAGACTCCCACAGTGTTGTATTTTTCCTCAAACAATGGACGAAGAAAACTGTAGACTAAAAACTCTAGCTTTTTCGTATCTTTAAGCTTAGATTGTGACAAGAAAGATAATCACAGAAATTTTCTATTGTGCTTAGAAATGTTGATGGGAGATTTATGGATTAAAGGAGCTTTCAGAGAGCTTTTTAGAGATGAAATATGAGAATTGTAAAATTACAAATCTATTTTTGCAGTACTCAGAAAAAATATTTTGTAAAATTGTTCGTAAATGTTTGTGAAATCCTATGGCAGACTTACGAAATGCTCGTGAATTGTATAACCCACAAACAAGTTCGTAAAATGTACTTTTTTCACAAACATTTTTCGTAAAATGATCATTTGACGAACATTGTACTTTTACGAAAATTTGTTCGCAAATGTTTGTAAATACACAAAAAAATGTTCGTGAAATTTTGTCATTTGTTCGTAAATTTTTGTTTGACTGGCAAAAATTTACGAACAAATGACAAACTTTTACGAACATTTTTTTGTGTATTTACGAACATTTACGAACAAATATTTGTAAAAGTACAAACAATGTTCGTCAAATGATCATGTTGCGAACACTGTTTGTGAAAAAAGTACAAAATTTTACGAACTTGTTTGTAGGTTATACAATTCACGAGAATTTCGTAAGTCTGCCATAGGATTTCACAAACATTTACGAACTTATTTAACAACTCACGATATAAAACGTGAAGAAGAATCGAGAATGGAGCCTTGTCATAATATTATTTAGTTTCATAATTGGTTTGTGGAGCTAAATTATATCTTGATAAGGCCCAGTTTCACTTGAGATATAGGAGAAAAAGACCAATTTCAAAGCTGCCCATTTCGTTGATTATCTGAGTTAACAATTACACTGAATATAGTGTTCTGATTGTTTTTAATTATGGTTATATAATTTTTATTAAAATTGAAGAATATTACCAAAAAATTTAAAAAGATAAAAAAGACTCTATAGATTCTCAGCTAATGCAGGAATACTACCGGTTTAAACTAATTCATAAATCATTTAAATAGAGTCGAATTAAAAAAAACCAAGTCAGCATAATGTTTTCTTATCAATTCTTTACTAGTTGGAATCGATTCAGAGTTTATTCAAATTGAAAGATCCTTTAAAAAAAACACAGAAAGATTTCATGATAGACTGGTTGTGAATGAAGTATAGATGCAACAGAGCTTTAAAACTAATTAATTAGTAGGGGATTTTCTATTAAATTAATCTATGAATTAGAAAAACATTCGTTGGACTTGGTACAAGTCAAGGCGAGAATTCGGTCTGATATTTGTGCTGCAAATTTTCTTTAATTACATTATTAGTACTAAACCTACCGAACGTTTGTGGTAGTTTTTACTAGCACGCTCGGTCAAATGACAGACCGCGGTAGGGAGGACACTCAATAAATTACTCATAGAAAGACTAAAAGATTAGAATTAAATATTGAAAAATATATTACACACATATTTTAAGAAATTCATAAAGTTTGATAGTGACAGTGGTGACAGTGTACCGTTTAAATATGTGATAATTTTAAAAAGTTTTTAAACTGATCAATTTGACCGGTCTTGGTAGGTTTAGTATTAAAGTTATACGATCCTTGGCCTTACATTGATCAGTTGATCTTATCTATAATCCACATCCTGGATTGGGTATTTCTTCAGAGCTTAAATACACTTTGTTTTTTTTTTTATAATTTTTTTACTTTTTCGATCTTACCTTAAGGAATCTGGAAGATCAAATATCTAAAACACTATAAAAGCACTAATTCGGATATCTACATTGACTTTCATACTTCACTAATGAAAGTGAGTATGATTTTTTAGATTTAAAATCTCTATAACTTTGAAAATAATTATCTTTCAAGTAGTATATTCACATGGGAGATAGAGGGTATAAAGTAGTATCCAAAAAGCGAATAAAACGATTTTTGTAAAAAAAAGGACTTGTTCGACTTATTCTGAGTCTTTTAGGACAGAATGTCCTTCCGGTGAGCGTCGGTGTATTGGGTGCAATCCAAAAGGGACAGATAATCCTAACCGGCTTATGTAGGTGAGATTCTTAACGTGAGCTAACTCGGAGTGCATGCAAATTCGATTTAGAGCTGAAGTTGGGAGACGCCATTCAGTTATCTTGAATCAAATTCGTGAAATTATACAAATTTTGTATTTAAACCAAAATATCAAGGATTTGGATGAACTGACAGAAAAGTGATATATGGGTGAAATGTAGACCAGAATGTTCTCTATAATTTTCCCATAGAACATGATCTCATCGATTACTCAGAAGCCAAGATAAGCGAGGTTTTTTGTTTCTTAACTCGTTTTTTCATCCAGAGTGCCCCAAGTAGTGATTTGTTGAACTTCAACTATATCAAAGAATTGTTGTATTTTGTGGGACTTTCCATTTAAAACCATATTTTAAGTGTCTTGGTGGAGTAGAGGCAGTCAAATTGGCATCTGAGTGATTTCAAAGCGTTTTTATGGGAAAAATCATTTTTTTCACACTTAAATGGCAAAATCGGAGTGATAGCGTAGTCTGAGCGGAAAATGATGTATGGACGAAATATAGAGACAAATGTGTTCTACAATTGTGTCGAAGTAATCATCAAAATCGGTTTAGCGACAGTCGAGATAATTGAGGTTATGTGATATTGAAATTGGTTTTTCGACTGTGGCGCCCCTGGTGTTGGTCCTACGAAGTTCAAATATTCTAGAAAGTTGTAGCATTTGGTGAGATCTTTCGTTTAAGCCCTCACTCATCAAAATCGGTCACATAGAACCGGAGATATGATTTTTTGAATTTTGTGAACTTTGACCCCTCATATCTCCGGTTCTATTGAAACCACAGCGCGCATACGCACCATTTTGGAAACGTCCTAGACTGGACTACAACATACTAAAATTTCATTAACTTGCACAATGCCGTTTTTGAGAAAAGTAACTTTGAATTTCGATGAATTTTGACGCTATCACAGCGCCACCTGTGGTGACTTTTTGAACTTCCATCTGAAAGTGCTCATCGAGACGAAACCAAAAAGGTAAAATTTAGGTCGATATGTTAATTAGAACCGGAGATAGAGGCCGGTCAATGTTCGAACTTTGACCCCTTATAGCTCGGGTCAGGGGTTATGGATCGACTTAAGGTTTTTTTTGTTTGATAGGTATAATCAACGGCTACAACATACTAAATTTTCAGCCCGATGCACAATGGAATTTTTGAGTTATTTAACTTTTAAGATTTAAAAATTTTCTTTTTAAAAAAAGCGCCCCTAGCGGTGGTTTTATGAACTTGCGATGTTAGAAGGGGAAGTGGCATTTCACGAGAGCTTTCCAAAAAGCCCTCACTTTTTAAATTCTGACAATTAGAACCGGAGTTATGGCCATTTTAAGAAATTTTTTTTGGATCCTTATAGCTCGGGTCAGGGGGGTCGGGGGACCTTAAGTTTGGTATTGATGGAAAGCTCTAAGGCCCAGCTATAACATACTAGAATTTGAGTCCGCTCGATGCCATAGGGGTTGAGGTATTGAGAAAACAAAAAAAGGGGGGTCTTCAAAATGACGGAAGGAGGGGTGGGGGGTGGGGGGTCCATGCACCAAGTTGCAATTTTTACCCGATATATAACCTTTGCCGAAAACCGCAAGTCGATATCTTTTTTAGTTTAGGAGCTATTAAGCTCCAAAGAGCGGCCGGCCGGCCGGCCGGCCGGCCGGGAACGTAAAATAGCCACATATATATTCGTGATCAGGAAGTGCTGAAACACATTTTGGCCAAGTTTGAGGTCGATCGGACGACATGAAATTTTGTTAGGATTATAGTAGGTGAGATTGTTAAGAATCTCACCTAATATTATGCAAAGGTCCTCAAATCGACGATTCGCCCTCAGTGTATGACAGTTTCGTCAGCCTAAGTCTATTTGCTCGTTAGGTCATTGATACACTTAGGACTTAAGCTGAGCGACGGCTTAGTGAAAAATTATAGAATTGCGGTTTAGTAATTATTTCTATTATAATTACGCTAAGCCGTCTCTCGGCTAATCCTCAAGTCTATTAAGGCCCTTAAGGTACTTAAGCATCAAATATTTAAGATTTATCAATTTGAGTTTGAGAAAAAAAATCAAACTCGGACAATGCCATTCAAATGATTTTAAAACATAGGGAAAACTGGGACACCACCAAAAACGGGGTAGCACCAAAGACTGCGATTTTTTAATCAGATATTCGACTTCTAAGGACAAGACCTATAGGAATTTATAGGCACTGTAGGGATGCTTGTCTACTGAAGAAATGGTCGAGATAGTCCGAGTAGTTTAGAAATAAAAATTAGTATTTGGTGCTACCCCGTGTTTAGTGGTGCCCCATTTTCCCCTAATTTGTAAATATTTCAATCCACAAAAGTAAAATAAGATTAATATATATAAATAAAGTAAAATATGAGAAAATTAGTGAAGGTTTAAGATAAGAATTTTAATTTTCACAATTTTACTACAAACATAGACTCCAAGGTTACCTTCAAGACCATTTTATTAAATTTTAAAAAAAAGGATCCTATTTATTATAGAGCTCTTATGTGTTTTGCACTCACGGTTAAGCAATTTATTTCAGAGCACAAGAAGTGCAAAGTTTTTGTCATACGATTTAATATTCCAATCATTTTCAGGTAAACTTATTTCCCTCACTGGCTAAGAAGAATGAGTTTAATAAAATATTTATTTTTAGACTAAACTGAGATTGTTGTTTAATTTTGATGCACATTTTTGCGGTTAAATAGGTATTTGAAATGCAGAAAATACATCATCTTTCTGTTTGAAGAAGGATATGTGTGGCTTAGTAAAACACAGAAACGTGAGAAAATTTAATGAGAATTGATTATTATCAAATTCTTCGATCCAATTATGGTAAAATTAAGAAAGGCGGTCAGTTAAGAAGCAACTCAACTTTAATTGTATTTACTTGACCAAGTTTAAAGAGAAAATCTCTAATGAGATTTTTTGCAACGAAAATATTCCAAATAAAATTCTTATTCTATACTTTTTTTTTATTTTTATAAGATTTTCTGACACAGATGAGATAAAGAACCCCGATTTCTCTGCTACAGTCCATATATTTTTCATCGATGATTTAGGAAAAATATTAGATATGAGAGATTTTATGTTCTCTTGCTGAATTTAATCTACTTTTCCTTCATTAGATGTGACATGGTAAAAAAAAGAAGAAAGATGATTGAAAGCTTTTTTTTTCTTTGTTGGCAAATAGAACACAGAAAACCAATAATTTTGCATAAAATCTCAATTTATGTGGGAAAAGGGGATCAGGAAATTCTATCGAAATGTTCTCTCAAATCAACTTTTCAATTGATGATTTTCTTCTTCAATACTAAAAACCATCAAGCATGAAAATTTTTTAAGGTCTCATCCAACATATCTGGGAGAATAGCAAATGAGAAGTACTAAAAGACAATTTTTATGTCTGTTGTTCCAGTGAGAACTTTTCACTATCGAGCATCTCTCTTCCCATTTTCTCGGTTTTTCCCAAGCAATTTCTTTTGACTTCATGCGGGCTTCCATCCATTGACCATTGTTATTTTACAGAACGTCTCCCTTTATGTTGTGAATTTCGAATTCAATTGATCGAAATTGAATTGAGGAGGTGGCAGTGGGCGTCAAAGAAATCAATTGTCATGCTGACGCTGTTTAAATAGGATGGGCTATTTGGTCTATTTCGACAATTGTGCTCAAATGCCGGAACACAAGTTGAAAAAAGAAGAAATTGTACCACTCTGTTATTGGAAAGGATTAAGGATGGGAAGGATAGTCAATACAACCCGTACCACACAGAAAAACAGTATCATCCAAATGGTGATCTTGTTGGAATCTTGAGCATGGAGAGCAAATTAAATTTTATGAATCACTATAAAGCAATTTAGTCTACCCGTTTGCTCCATATCTATCCCCTCATCATATTTTTTTTATAACTGACCCAATTTGTGTAAAATCTCAACTGATTTCTTTTTCTTGTATTTTGTGGGGAAAATCTGAGAGAGGATTTGTAGAGGAGGTTTGGGTATTTTAATACAAAGTTAAATTCATATTTTGCAATTTTATTGATAGGGTTACTTCGTCTCAAAGCTCACGGATAAGACTGCTCATTTCTTAAATCTCATGAAACCTTCTGATACTTTTTTGGAGTAACGAACCCTGAAAGGGTAGAGAAGCATTAGCAAAAGATGTGCACCAATCAATTTTAATTTTCGTTCTAAATAGATCGGTAAAATTTCATGAAATCAAAATTCGTGTCCTTTTCTTTTTCAAAATTTTTGCAGAAGTCTATCCTACTCTGTCGACTGAAAATTGGACTAACCTAAGTTTAATTTGGTGTGAAGTTCAAAAGAAGAAGAAGAGTGCAAAGAGTAGGTTAGACATATGCTAAACCTATAAGAAAGACAGGGATGTGAATTTTGATTTTATGAAATTTTCCTGATCTAAAAGGTGTGCAAGAGCCGTAGAAAATCAATATCCAAAAAGCATTAAAAAGCATGAAACTTGTCGGTATCAGTTCGAAAATACGTTCCTCAGCAGACCAAAGAAAAGAATATTCTATTTTTTCCATTTTGTTCATACGTAAATATATAGGGTAAAGTGGTATAAGTTGGACTAATTCCAAATTATATCACTTTACCCTAGAGGTCTACACAAAAAAATATTTTATAAAATTGTTCGTAAATGTTTGCGAATTCTTATTGGTTCACAAAAAAGTTCGCAAAAATTTCTACTTTCTCACAAATATTGTTCGTAACATGATCACTTGACGAGCTATTTTTGTCCTTTTAAAAAGATTTGTTGATATGGGCGACCGGGGAGGAATGGGACAGGGGTAGTATGGGACGAGGCGATTTTTCATTAATTATTGAAATAAATGGGATTTAACCACTACTCAATCGTCAATAAGATGTATATTGACTAAAAGAATGGATAACCTCAGTTCTATTGCTTAAATTCTATGAACATTATTTATTAAAAATTAATAAAAATTGTATATTTTGACGTCTCAGTTTTTCTCTTTCTTTTTTTTAGCTATATATAATCAAAACTTTTTTATCTTACTAGCTAGCAATGTAATTTGGGAACACATTTTTGTAAAAGTTTCCGTCATCATACACTCTTGTTTTTTACTTAAAGTTTTAAATACCAAAACTACTCGCGGGGATGTTTGGGACACCTGAACGGGGATGAATGGGACGTTGATATTTGACAAGATTGTAAGTGGCGCGCAAATCGTTACTGGAGAGTAATTCCCAATTTCTACTGGAAATCTCTCTCTTGTGCAAACTTTAGCAGTTCGGCAGTTGCTTACACTACAGAGACAATTAAACCATCAATGTCTTGGGAATCAATAATTTCTTCTCCTGAGGATATTCGATCTTTGCCCAATCCCGTTAAAAAGTATATTCTCGAAAATTTCTCGAGAAATATCCTCTACAATTCTCATAAGTTTCTCAGAAAAGGCAAGGCGAGAGTTCATCTAGATAAACAAGGCAAAATAGTTACTATGCAGTTGTCGTAAAATCAAACAGGAATCCGCCAATGAGTTCAAAACTAAAAGTGTCAAAAGAATCTACTCGCCTGAGGGATTTGATGATGTTGATTCCAATATTTAAAATAAAAAAAATCAAAGAAATATAGGATAGTAAATAAAAAGAAAATACATTAAATAAGTGAAAAGAGTTAAGAGAGTCTATTGTTCAAATAAGATTGATATTAATTTCTAAGTATGAAATAAAAGATCAATAAAAGATCAAACATTTCTATTTCTATTAGAAATATTTTTAATCTAGTATTTAAAATTAATTAACGTGCTCCAGTAATGCAAATTATGCGAGAAAAAATGCGTCCCAAACATCCCCTGTTGCGTCCCATATTGCTCCATATCGGGGAGGGTTGGGACAAAACGTCAAGTTAAATGTTTTATCTTCTCCAAGAAAGCTCAGTTGTTTTCCAAGTTCCATCGAGTACTTTTTACAAAGTCAATACCCATAAGTATCCTATAGACCGCCTGAAATTGTAATATACTATCGTGGTTTTTTGGAATACTGTTCCAAAGTCAAAACATGAAAAGTGTCCCAAATCTCCCCGGTCTTCCCTACTCTTGGTATTAGAGTAGTTAAAAATTATTATCCGTCTAAAAAAAATGAAGTTTGTTCAAGATTTATAAGCAATAGACTCAATTAGTAGACTTGATCCGACATTGATACCATGCTGTGCGGAAACTAATATTTTTAATGTTTTAATTTAAATTCCAAACCGGTAAAAACACTGAAAAAATCTTTTCAAATAAAATACAAGGATTGTTGATTGAATTACCCTCATCTTCCCTATATAAGTAGTTTATATATGGAAATGTTGGGATTTATGATCCGTAAAAATAATAAGTCATTTTTGCATTACTTAAGGGGTATGTATATACAAGAAAATCATTAGAATCCTAAGCAAATAGCATCTTCCTATCATGGCTAGTACTATAATTTATGTTCTCCACACATTTACCCAGTTCTATCCCCACAATCATCGAGTTCTTTGCTCCAGTTCTTCCTTCCTAAAATACACTCTCGCAAACAAATCATACAAGAAATTGTTTTCTTGCTAACTCCAAACCCACAAACTCCTGGAATTTTAAGTGAGTACCCTAAGGAAGAATTATTGTTGCAGTTTTTGCATGCAATTAATTTATAGTTGGAAGGAATGCGGTGAGCAAATTAAATCCCATGTAATGTCACAACTATTGCAGCATTGTTTTCACTAAGAAGTAATATTACATAATTAGTGTAGCTAATTTTGAATTATTCTATAATTAGTTGGAAAATCACGACTTACAGAAGAATCACTTGGAAAAGCTCAAACCAGCCCAAACTTTCAAAAGTTTCTTTTACAAAATTCTGAATTTTTGTGTTAATTTCTAATTCTTTCTTAAATCTTCAGTCCTTATTTTAATGTATTTAGTGAATAGGGCATTTAATGGATCGAGTGGTACAGCACTCTCAATATGATGCTAATCTCCGTTATGCTGGCTTCAGACTGGAGGTTTAGCCCAGTTCCCGAAGGTCTCTAAAATCTAAATAACAAGGAATTGTATTGATTTTTCAAAATCTAATAGATCATTTGCCCTTAATATTCAATCCTAAACAACAATTTCCTAAAAAATCGTGCCTGATAATGAATTAGAGGAGTTAAACCAGATGGCTAAGCCTTATAGGTCTGAAGCCCAGGTCAGAAAGTAAACGACAATAAAGCCGGCTTCAGACTAGAGGTTTAGCCCAGTTCCCGAATATCTCAAAATCTTAAATTGTGAGCAATTTTATTGCTTTTTGAGAGTCCATTTGGTCATGTGTCCTTAATAATCCAATCCTAAGTTAAATTTTTCCAAAAAAATAGTAATTGATAAGAAATTAGATCAGTTAAGCCATTTGGCTAAGCCTTAGGTCTGAAGCCCGTATAACCTTGAAAATTTCTTGCAACACATTTCAAAGTCAAAGTTGAAACAATTCTTGAGATCGTGCTTTTCAGAGTTTTTTTTTTCAAAATTGGATTCCTTGGAAAGGTCATGCAATCCAGTACAAGGGAAAGTGCCCAGTTTTCAAACATATTGTTGAGTCACATATATTCAGAAACACAGAAAAATTAAGCTTGGGATCTTACGAAGCATGGGCACCTGAAATCTGAACCAATTTTAAATAATTTATGAATGATTCCAAAATCAATTAATATAATAAACATTAAAAAAATGCAGGTGAAAATTATTTTCCGGAATACTTAGAGGGAAGTGGGGCACCTTTGAAATTGGGATTTTTCACCTATGTTTAAGTAGAACTGAGCCATATCATAATGTAATTTACATTCTTAATCTGTTTGTGTAGCTAAAATATTTCACGATAAGGCTCAATTTTATTTAAAAATAGGTGAAAAATGCCTATTTCAAAGGTGTCCCACTTTCAAAGGTGCCCCACTTCCCCCTAAAGACTTAAGTTGCTTTTCTTCTTTAATTGTTGAGTTAAAGAATGTTAGTCTACTTAAATAATGCGAAATAAAATGTGAAAGGAGCTGGGTAAAATATGATATTTCGGACAAACCAATCAAGACTTCGATCAACTCTCATATGAAGCTTGACACAAAAGTCAATTAAATAATCTTCAAAGGGATATGGAATTAAATTAAATTACTGTACTATATTATCAAAGTTCTAAGTTCCAAATGGGTTTGTTCGGAATTCTATATTTTACTATATATCATCTAAGTTACGATTTAGGGCATTCTGCAAAGTTGAGAAGCTTTATAACCCAGTTTTTTATAAGTCTGTATTATATATCGTTCAGTGATTGTGGTTCGTAGAGCTACTTCTCAAAAATAATATAAAGTGTTAGGGATTTCTTAATTTGTTTTCATTTAATTGTCCCAAATTAGTTCAGTAATACCTGGAAGGATTTTCTCCGTATTGACGGTTTTAAGTGGTCCATTGTTTATGGAACAATTAATACACCTCGTGACGTTAAACTTTAATTGAGTACAAGGTGCAAAATATAATAAATCCCACTTCCAATTAATTTTCAAATTGATTGGAGAAAACATTAGGTTCGCTTGAGTGGGTTTCACGAGACTATTGAAGCTTTCCAACTCTGGATCAATTTTGAGAGTTTGTTTTCCCGCCAGCAATCACGGGCTGCGACGGAAGAACTCTTGGCAGACTTTGTGCTATATACCTGGAAAATTTACCCGATTTTTCCCTTACATTCATCCATCCATCGAAGATTAATGTAGAGGAGAGGCTGCGTCGAAGTTCGCGCTGGTGTTTTTGCTTCTCACGCCCTAAAAATGGGTCTAAAACATTTTCGACACAGATATATTGCACCCACTTGTCTTTATGTGGAGCCTGCCACAAGGAACTGGTAAAAACATTTTTTGTGCCATCCTTTGGGGATCGTTCATTTTTGAATTGCTCTTTTTTTTTGGCTCCAGAGCGGTAGAAGAGAAGTGATGCGTTGAGTGAATAATTTGTTGAATTTACCATTGGAAATGTGAATTTTATAGCACTCTTTTTCAAGCCGTGTTTGTGATGATAGAGAAATGGTTTCAACACAAAGAATTCAAATTTATTGAACAGTGATTTCAAATCTTGTTTTTTTCAGTCTTATCGAATAAAATCTACCTATTTCTTGTTTACTTTCTTGTTATGAAATGTATGGTTTTCATTTCACTTCACATTAAGGCATAATTTGAAATTCTGGACAAACAGAATTCGGACATCTCTCTAAAACCTTTATAGATAAATCAATTAAATCTTCGAATTATTTCTTGATTTTCGAAGTACGAATTTTTAAATTAGTTTCTCTGAAATTGCGCTTTATCATTGTCTTTGGAACTAAAGACAATGGCATTATGCACAATTACAAATTTTACCATGTTGCTTAAGGGGGTTTCCCGAATTAGAAACCCAAGATTTAGCTGTTTTTCGCGATTTTTTTTTTGAGGGAAGGAAACGACCAAGCTTTATGATATTTTGGGTATATATGTATTTATACACATTCAAAAGTGCTTAAATATTTTTTTCCGAAAAAAAATATTGCAAAATGGCGAAATAATGAGTAATTTACTGGAGCGCTTCGTAACACGGGGTACCACCAAACACTGCGATTTTTTAATCAGATATTCGACTTCTAAGGACAAGACCTATAGGAATTTATAGGCACTATAGGGATGCTTGTCTACTGAAGAAATGGTTGAGATAGTCCAAGTAGTTTAGAAATAAAAATTAGTGTTTGGTGCTACCCCGTGTTTGGTGGTGCCCCAGTTTCCCCTACACCCTAATTGGCGGGAAATCTGCAGCTTATAATTTTTGTCTGAAAAAAAACCAAATTAATTTTCAAAAGTCATAAGTTTATTTCATAGTTAAACCATGAAAAACTGAAGAAAATCATAAAATTGCACCTTTTTCGCAGGTTTAAAAAAAAGATTTTTCGGATAAAATTTTGACTTTAACATTCTGTAAAAAATAGAAAAAAAAGATTTTCAGAAATCATTTAGGTTCAACTAGAAGAGCATTTAATTCTGAAGAAACTGAGCCCTTATGCGTTTCAATCGGTCCATAAGTTTTTTGCTATCTTTCCCGGCATTTCGACAAAATCTTAAAAATGAGAAGTGGAGAAAACCAGCTTCAAAGTTTTGTAGTAGTTTTTTTGCAATTTTCTTTCGAGTCTCGCCCGGTGCAAATGATTGGAGCGCCTGAAAGAATATATTTCTCATAAAGATTGTAAACCGAATAAAAAATTCTAAACTGAAGAATGTACAAAATGGCAAATAAAAAGCCGGGGAACACCAAACTAAATAAATAACAACAAACATTCATTTACAGTAGGGGAAAGTGACCATGCTTGATACGATCCAAGCTTGATAATAACTATTTTTTTCCTATGTTAATCAATAGTTATGACTCATCGCAATATATTTCAATAGCTGGTGCTAAGCCTCACATTTTCTAAAAAAAAATAGGATCCTAGCTCTTTTTTCCTAGTTTTAGGAAGCAAAAATCAAAAATAGGCCCAAAACTGTAATTTCGGTACATGATATTTCATAAGTATTTCTTAATTAATGTCGCTGTTCACGAAAACTACTATCATAGGCACATAGAGGGGTCATCAGTACTAATATTTATGTAAAAATATTTTTACTTTGTGGACACTGTTTTTGTAGGTGGTAACAAATTCATAAATTCTACTTGTGTCCATCCTATATTTTAAGAAGGGTCCATGAATGATAATTTTAATGTGGCAACTATATCATTAGATGTGATTATTTCATAATTACACATATTGCAATCCGCCAATTTTATCGACAATTGACATAATCTTCAACCCTGTTGCCTGAATTTTAAGGTTGCAGAATGAAATTTTCATGGACTCAAAGTGAAAAAAAATGGTTTTCGCTAGCGCCCTAATGTCATAAAAACATGACTTAGAAAAATTACATAAAAGTGATTTTAAAACTAATAACCAGTCTTACAAACGATTTAAGCAGATAGATTAGAGTTCCCTTTAAATATTGATGTGCATTTTTTTGTATCCGGTGAATTTTTTGCAGTGAAAATGGGCCTCCGAATTGTCGAATCAATTATTATACAGGAAGGCCCAGCACCCAACTTGTATAAAAATCGCCACTGAATTTCCATTTTCTTCTTGAGGAAAATCTAAGGATTTCCAGGAACTATGTGAGTTAGGACTATGAACCTAATAAGTGAGACATTTTTTGTCATAGTGCAAGAATCGCTTCGATTTGTGTGTTAATCAGAAAATAATCACAAACCTTGGACATCATTTTACAGTATCAAGCATGGTCACTTTCCCCTACTTCGTTTTCGCTAAGCCTTCAACAGTGCTAAAAATAAATTTTTGTACAAAAAGGGTTAAGTGTTAAAGTGTATGCTATAGGGGAATGTTGGCATGGTCCGCACACAGTGAACCTTGAAACAACGCAAATTTCCTCTTTGTTTGCAAAGAGCTAGTTCGTCATTCCTTAGCCATAAGATAGATATATGGTAAGTCAGCTCTTTGCAAACAAAGAGAAAAGTCGCATCGTTTGAAGGTTGACACTGTGGGAATCATGCCTACATTCCCCTATACGATGCAAGTATCCTTGGTTCGAGTTTCCTATGTATATTATGTGCTGGACACACTTACAACTTAAGCCTAGAGACGGCTTAACATAATTATAATTAAAATAATTATCAGATTATATTTCTATCTGTTTCTGACTAATACGCCTTATGACTTAGTTAAGCCTAGACACGGCTTAGTTAGTGAGAAACTGATGGGAATTTAGTCAAATCATTATTTTGATTATAAATACGTTAAGTTGTCTCTCAGCTAAGTCGTAAATGTGTCCAGAACATCAGATTTTCTATTAGTTAATATCATAGAGAAATAAAAATAGACAGAATACAATTCGTGTGTATATTCATAATTACATTCAATTTTGGAAAAGGTGTTTTGAAAAATAAGTCATTCTGTCTGAATCTGCCCCATCTTCAAATCCTGCATCAGTATAGTATACCAACATCAATTTGATGTGAAACACTCTCGGAGCTTTTTTTGTATAATATTTATGCAATATGCTGTCTATGAAGTGCGACAAACAACTCAAAGGCTTGAATCACGTCGAGAACACTTCAAAGTGTTCAGCATCATCATATTTGATGTGATAGTATCAACAGGAGTTTTACCACTTTTTTTCTCAGGTTCGTGTGTCTTTGCCCTCTGCGATATTGGTTGGAAGTTTAATTTCAGGTGGAAATGAAAAAAAGCAATTCATGAGTCAAGTGGAAACAATTCATGAATTTTCTCACTTTCGTACCGCTATATCTCACGTATTTTCCAGGAACGCGAACTATCCTTCGAGTTATCAGCATGAACAGAATAGATTTGGAGAGGTAGAGCAGACAGGCCAGACATAGATAAAGATTAGCTTACATTAATTAATGAATAATTTTCAGTGATACTAAAGAGTTTAGAAAAAGTTTTACGTCAGCGATTTTTTTTACAGAAGATTTTTTTTGATATATTTCGAATATTTATACAAATAACAGTTCTTAACTGGTTAGAGACTAATTACACTGTTAAAGGTTTTATGTTAAATATTAGATGTTAGACGCTTTCAACCTTTACAATAAGGTCTCATTGATCTTCGCCGTTAGGCAGAGAAGTGATGGTCTCATTGATCTGCTAAAGAAATAGGGGAAACTGGGGCACCACCAAACACGGGATAGCACCAAACACTGCAATTTTTTAATCATATATTCAACTTCAGAGGATAAGACATAGAAATTTATAGGCATTCTAGGAATACTTGTCCACTGAAGAAATGGTCGAGATAGTCCGAGTAGTTTAGAAATAATAATTAGTGTTTGGTGCTACCGCGTGTTTAGTGGTGCCCCAGTTTTCCCTAGTCTTAACTTAAAAATATTATAAGAAGAAATTTTTGAAGTTATAATTTAAATATTTTCATTTAATTAATTTTTGTGTTTTTTTTTTATTTTGCAGGAAACATTTCTGCTTATAGTTTGGATAACTCAGGTAAGAGTTTAAGTAAAAACAGTTGTTCTAGAATAATATCGTGAAGATTGTGAATATCCAAGAAACAAAATCTATAGTCTAAAGTCGGAGTTCAATTCTCTAAAAGTGTCTCAGTTAAAGGGTTAATAGCTTGATATTCGGACAAAATGTCGTCGATGTTCGAAAAATTCTAACAGAATTTCGAATTGTTTTTAAGGAAATATTATATTTTTTTTTGGCTTTCGAAGTCGATGTTCGACTATTCTTATCCTTGGAAAACTCCAGCTTTGACTGCTTGGAATTTCTACTTAAAATACATAGTAAAAAATTTCAATATAGTTAGGGGAAGGTAGAGCCTCAGTGAATCAATTAGTAGTGCCCCTATGACTATGAGGTCTCAGGTTAGACACTTGGCAGGCAGTTGCAAATTTTTTTATTATCCGTATCGAATTAGTTTAGTCAATGAATGAAAAATAACTCATGTGAATTTAAAACGGAACACCTATAACAAAGAGGATGTTACAGAAACGAGTTCGGCATTAAGAGATCTGTCGAAAATTAAATGTGATACACGTGATACACATTTACTGCAACTGATCCTTAACCAAGGCTGGTCTTGCCATTATATAGAAACAGCATTGTGTGTATACCTCAGGCACACAGAAGCCAAGATATAGAACTGAAGGTCCGCCTTGGGGGTTAAGATAGAATGGAGGAATAAGGGAGTGAATAATGGGCCTAAATAAATAGCCTGGATGCAGCGGAACCGATAAAGGTTTAAGCCGACTCATAGACAAATCTTAAATCTTAATCTTAATATTAGGGGAAAGTGGGGTGGACCATATTTGAATTGGGGTATCTTTGAAATAGGGCTTTTTTATAATAATGTTGGAACTGAACATTGTAATAATATAATTTTGCTTCATGCTAGGTTTTTTCCTTCACATGTTAGCTCTTTTATTTCACAATCCACAATACAATACATCAGCTTAAACAGAGAAGGGGGAAATAACCCCGTGAAGATAACTTAAAGTGGAAGGAGATACTATCGTGAGCGACATCTAACAGAATACATTTAAGTCTCCCACTTAACCGTTATAACACTTCACAATTGGTTTCGGAAGACAAATTATGTAAAGTTTTGGTAGGATTTAGTCCTTACGCAGAAAAAAATATTTTGTAAAAATGTTTGTGAATTCCCATGGGGGATTTATGAAATGCTCGTGATTCATATAGCCCACAAACAAGTTCGTAAAAGTTTGTACTTTTTTCACAAACATTGTTCGTAACATGATCACTTGAAGAGCATTTTTTGTACTTTTACAAACATTTGTTCGTAAATGTTTGTAAACATAAAAAAATGTTCGTAAAATTTTGTCATTTGTTCATAAATGTTCGTAAAATATTCGTGAGGTAAACAAAAATTTACGAACAAATGACAAAATGTTACGAACATTTTTTTGTGTGTTTACGAACATTTACGAGCAAATGTTTGTAAAAGTACAAAAAATACTCGTCAAGTGATCTTGTTACGAACAATGTTTGTAAAAAAGTACAAACTTTTGCAAACTTGTTCGTGGGTTATACGATTTACGAGCAGTTCGTAACTCCCCATAGGAATTCACAAACATTTTTACAAAATATTTTTTTTTCTGTGTATAGTCTAGAGAAAGTCTTTTAAAAGATTAGAAAAGGGTCCGGGGCGAGAGATTAACCTGCCTACCAGAACCACTCTCTGGACTTCACACGCGTTACATATTCTTCGTGGTCGGTGATCAAGCGGAGACCAATCACTGTCTATAGTCTCGTCCGTCTCTTTGATTTAACCCTCTCTTCCCCATGATCGTGGTAGTGCTGTGATGTTATTCCATCACAAAATATAGGGGCAGGCCATCTCCCTGGAAGAAATGGTTGCATATGCATCATCCACGGAACCTGAAAATATCTGGAAAAACGAAATTAATGTTGGAAGAACTTTTGCAAACTTATTGAAAAGTGATTTGATCGAAAGATCTTGAAATATCTAATCCAGATGAATTGGTTTCAACCGGTAATGAATTGATAAAATATCAGTAATTTCTTGTTTTTCAAATATTACTTTTTTATATACGTCTGAAAGTGTGATATCGAACTAGAGGCCAAACGATTCATTTCTAAAGCGGTACCATCAATTTTCTTTATTTTCAGACCTTTCAGACATACTTTAGATATAATTCAGATGATCATTTTGTACATATTGGCTTTCCAAATATTACATAGAATTCATTTATTTTTATCCTTTATCTATTGTATTATCAACTCTGATATGGTGGGTTCATGGTTGGAATGGTCCCTATTTTTATTGAAAGCCCATGAGACTTCCGGTGTCTGTTTGTAGGTGGGAACCTGAGACTTGCTCTGGAAGCTCTTTTTTTTATGCCTATACGGTTCTTTTCTCAATAAATAGAAATGGATTCTGTGCCTTTATTCCCCCTGGCTCTTAACTCTCATCTCCACACACGAGCAGTCTGAGTGGGCAGGAGGGTGAAACAGAATAGTCTGAGCTGAAATGCCTTCCGGGGGTGCGTATTGAAAAGGTAATTTGATTTTATTCCGCCTGTCTCTCACTTTAACATTCATTTGTGATGAACCAGGAGGCCCATTAGCTCTATGGTATTCTTATTTTACGCATTTCAGTCCGTCCAATCTTATCGCGACTGAATGTAGTATTTTTGAATATTACAATAGACATACCCCTATACCTTATTTTTATTAAAATGAAGCGTGTTGAACTTTTTTTTGCACGAACTTATGGAAAAATTTTAAACACAAAATACCAGGAATAATTAATTTGTTCTAGCTTTTGCTGTACAGATCCTTATTTAAACTTTTCCTGGAAAGTCTGGAGTACAGGGGAGGAATCCACGTGTCCGTAACACACTTTTTCGACCCACAAGTCTTATGGAATAATGAGAATTTAATTTTTTTAAACCATCCCTTGAGTCTCATGCCCAAGGGAAATTATTAATGAGACTTGCTACTCTTTCGGAATTTATGCTATAAGTGTGGAGTTGTTTTTCAGTCACTTTACGTTCCATGACCTCTGCTACATTTCGTCTCCTCAAAGTAAATTTGAGGATACAGAAGAATGTTCAGGGAATTAATTATGTTTAATTATCGAAAATTATACATGTGACGTTGTAAGTTAGGGTTGAAAATATACAAACATGTTATTAAACCCTCCTTGAAGAAAATTTATAAAATTAATGGGACATGGGTTGTTGAATAATTAAATTCTGGAAAGTATACAGAGTAATTGGAAAATTACGAAGGAAATTGAAAATTAGGATTCGATTTTAATAGAAACCATTTCTTTGTTTGAATGCAAATTAGGAGTAAATTGAAATTGATTTTTGTTATTTGTGTATCTGATTTTCATTGATAAAAGGCAAATGATACGAAATATTCACTTGGGATTTTGGACGGCTGGTTTAGCTTTTAAATTTTACAACTCAACCATTTTTTTTGAGTTTCTTATTGATGATTTATTTTCATTTCCGAAAACGTTTCTAGGTAATTCATTTTAGTCACACGTTTCGTTCATACAGTTTTATATTTTTCGGAAAAATGTACTACATATTTCGATCCGTTTTATTTAATATGTATATTTTCAGAAAATTAAAGGTGTGTTTAAAAAATCCGGAACAAGCATAAAATTTTGAAAATTTAGTTCAACAGTAATTTTTAAATATTTTTTTTTTAATTTTTTTCTTAAAATAAATATATAAAAGCGGTTTTCAGAATTTGTACATTAAGAAAAAACCTAAAAAGTTAAAACAACTCTATGGCAGAGTTGAATTAACTCTACGAATGTCGACGTAATTGTTACTCTTTTTCGTTGTAAATTTTAGTAAATAGAGTTGAAACAACTCTGCGTGCGAGTTGAATTAATTCGTCAGATATCGATGTAATTATTACTCTTTTTCAATGTAAAATTACATCTCGACTGAAGTATATGCTTAAGTGTTTTCGTTTTAAGAATATACTTCAGTCAAGAAGATTTTAGTCTGAAAAAAGTTCATACGGAGCATCAATTAGAAATATGCCTAAGAATGCTTCATGAAGACATGTGCTTGCATCATACGTGATATTTCGCTCGGAACATAGGGAATTTGAGGTCAAGAAAATATTAATAAAGAAAATGACTAAAAAAAACATAAAATTGCAAAACTTATTCATTTTGGGATATGAAAGAGTTATTCTAACTCTAAAAAAGATTTTTTTAACTCTTGGAACGAGTTATTTTAACTCTTAAAACGAGTTATTTTCTGTCTTAAAAAGAGTTATTTACACTCTTTTTGTTATGTAAATTTTAGAAAAAAAAGTTAAAACAACTCTTCCGAATATTACAACTAAATAGAAGTAAAATCAACTCTAAAATATAGTTAATCGAAAATCACAATGAAAAAGAGTTAATTCAACATCGATTCGAGTAAGATTTAATCGATTACTTTTCTGAGTGTACAATTATGACAGTCTGAAAAGTTGAAAAGATATTTTAGTTAGGTATTTTTCGGATTGTTTTGTGAAGTATGAGAAAGAGTATAAAAGGTTACAGTAAACCCAATCGTCTTAATGATTTTTTTAGGCTAAGTATTAAAACCGTTCTGTAGGTCGCTTATTTTTCAACAGATTTAAACAAGTTTAAGTTTGTTTGAAAGGTCTTAGATTTCCTGATCGATTAAGAACAAATTCATATTTTTATTTAGAAATAAATTTCATTAATCCTACATTACTACAGACATTTTTTTTAAGGATCAATAAATTGCTTCAAATCGATTGTAAACCGATAAACTTTGATTGCATTTTGAGCTACACGTTTAAAGAACAACAATAACTCTCTAAATGCTATAAATAGTTTTTGACATGTCATCTGGTCTACACATTTGAACATTTCTTTAAATCTTTTTGACATCTCCTTCCTGTGAGTTAAACTTTAAACTTGAAGTATACATGGCTGAAGAATATTTTCTTTTTTCTGTTTTAATTTTCTAACATAAATATATCCCTAAAAAGTCAAGCCTGCAGAATATTTGATAGTTTCTTTTCTCTCGATTCAGAGTTTAATGCCTTTGGGTGGAGATTGTGGAAATAAAATTAATAAAATGATTAATATACAGGAAAAATTGAGGGAATGTTTTGAAAGAGCAAATATGTGGGTGTTCTTTTGGTTCTCCATTTGTGTATTTGAGTTCCATAAAGAGGCTCTCCTTTGGTATACTTTAGTCCTATACACAGGACATATATGACAAAAATGGCAAAATGATTTATTAAAATCAAGTTGATGTCTTGTGAGAGAAATTTCAGAGATGCAATATATCACATTCACTTCACCGACACAATCCTTTCAACTTTTAACCATAGTCTTCCTACAGGAAGGGAAATAAGAGGGAAATTGTCCCAAAATAGGGGAATCTAACCTCCTTCCAAACTCATTTCAGGAGAGGTGATTGATGGGATTGTATGTTTAATGTATATAATAATACCAAAGAAGATTCTACAAATGATCAAGGCTTATGTTATAATTTAATTAATGACATTAACCTAAAGGTAGCTTATATGTAGATTGGATTGCCCGAAAATTTCACTGTCAAAATGTAATTTAAGGGAATATTGGGGTGACAAAAAGCAATTATCCTGAGATTAATATTTCTTGTTGACGTCAAGTGACCACAATAGTTGAAGGGAATCCAAACAGTATTCAACATAATAATCTAATAAAGCTGAAATGACTGATTTATTGGTCGATAAGATTTCTAATGGAAGAACTATATTTTCATTTTTATTCAATGTATAATGTATAATGTACAATGTATAATGTATCAAAGAAAGCAAAGAAAATTCAGAGAATATTCACAGTCTGCATATAAGCATCGATATCCCAAGTTTGAAGTGCGATATTTTCAATACTAATTGACTTTTTTTGTTACTCTCTTTTCAGAAGGATTGTTTACAAACTTGGCAAGCTATTTATCATCTCATTTTTACTAAAATTAGTTTTAATACGATTAAAAATGAATTGATATGTAGAGATGAATTTGACTCTTATTTTGGACAACTTGGTTATTAATTTTTACAACTTGTCTGTAAATTTGGACAGATAATCCGCCTCAACAGGATGCCCATTGTTCTTCATTTTATGAACCAATCTTACCAAGTCCTCTTCCTGTTCATGTAAGGGAAACGTAGAATGTCACAGAAGCCCAGAAACTTTCCATATCATTCATTAAAGTGAGTTGACTTCGATACTCCAAGTACGTGCAGATTCGCTCATTCCCTGACCTTTCCGGGAGCCTTTCAAGGCATTTCTCGCTACATCTCTTTCGTAGAGATGATGCTCCTTTGTTTCTCCAGGCATTTGTCCAACCTAGTCATCACAAAAGCTAAAACTTCACGAAATTTCGTGAGAAAAACACCTGTCCAAAATAAGAATCATCACCTCACTGGTGAATGTCTTAAAAAATTTCCCATTTTTCACACGAGAAATATAATTCACAAGGCAAATCTCACTTCAGGTCAAATGTACAAATCATCAGTAACGTGAATCAACACAATATTCAATGAATATTCAATAATATCACTCAAAAACCGCGAACAAACTTTGTTAGTACTTCACCAAAACTAAATAAGACTGAAGTAAGCCACGAAGTTCTGTCATATTTCTCGTAAGCAATTGTTCACACTGAATTTTCAACAAAGCAATTTCAACTCATATCATATTCAAAATTTAACGTATTTAGTGTTAAAATCTTCCAAAAAGAACAAATATTTAGATAGAATTCATTATTCATCAAATATTGGAATAAAAATCCATCATTTTAATCAATTTATTTTTAGTGTCCAATGTTATCTTCAGAGTGTCCAAAATAAGAAACTGGACAAAATTATGAGCACTTATCCTAAAGGAAAGCATTTCAATAAAATTTTTTAAGGTTTTCCGGTATATCACTATACTCTATTTCCAAGTAAGTAGGGGAATGTTGGCATGATTCGTACAGAGTGAACGAACATTTAAACAACGCAAATTTTCTCCTTGTTTGCAAAAAGCTGGTTCGTCATTTCTTAGCCATGAGATAAGATCATTATTAAGCTCATGAAACGGGATGAGAAATGGTAGGGCAGCACTTTGCAAATAAAGAGAAAAATCGCATCGTTTGAAGGTTCACTCTGTGCGAACCATGCCTACATTCCCCTAAGTATCCTAATAGAAACTAATAGGTTTTCCATTATGAATACTGTACAAAGAGTTGTTTTCCTTTTGATTATTGTTTGAAGTCAAAAGTAAGAGAAGTAATGCATATATGATTCTATTCTATTGAAAAATAAAAAAAAATGACAAGGATATGAAATTTTTTTTGAGTTATTTTTCTAATTCATGTCCATGAAGCATTTTTCAATAGATTAGATTTAGTCATTTCATTTCTATTTGGAGTATTTAGAAGTGAAATATGAAGTCCTTGCAATAAGCATATTTAATGACTAACTTTCATTTAAGATTGGGTTGCTTTAAATGGTCTTGAAATTGCCAATAAATTGCCAGTTTGATCAGCAACAATGATAACCATATTTGCCATTTACTGATTCAATATAAACCGATTCCGATGGGTAATGAATCGGTAATGAATTGCCAATTGATTGAATCTAATTCAAAAGGAATGATTGTGGAAGAGTACAGAATAAAAAAATATGATTTACAATCTGAATATATTTATTTTAAAATCTGATTTTATTTCGAAATTAAGGAATATCGCTAGGCTCAAATTTAATAAAAATTCGTGTATTCTACAAACTTTACTTTCCTTATATTTTGTCTTTTAAATCCATATTAGAAATAACAAGCTAAAAACTGGAAGGATTTTCTTGCTTTACAATCCATGATTATTTAATTGTGTACTGAAAGTTTCCAGATATACTTTATTCCTACATAAACCAGAAACTCTAAAGTTAAGTGCAAAATTGTAGCTGTTTTCATGCTTTGTGCTTTTTTAAGTGTAAACACTTTCCAGAAAATATCTCCAAATGGAGAGCACTTGGTCAAAACTAAGAAAATAAGGCAAGGATAGCTTTTGTTGCACCTTATCTGTCACATTGAGTTTAGTTCACAGAATATTACAGAAATTGTTGTTGGGATTATATACATTCCACCTAGCATTAAAAGGATAGAGAAGCTTAATACTTATTGAAAGCTTAAGTTTTTAGGGTTCACTCTTTTCGAATGACTAAAATAAATCAAATTGTCTTCTACGCTTAACCCTTTAAGGACGATTGGAACACCGGTATCCCATAAAGAAAATATTTTTTCCTAACTACCTAAAGTTACTTTATTCTAATGTTAGTACATAATTGTAAAGTAGAAGGTTAAAGGAATCTATAAAAATTTTTGCAAGTCTCTAGCTACTTGCTATGTAGTAAATATTTAAGCTAAAATATGACTATTTTTTAAATTCTCAAATTCATAATTAATTTGATTTTTTTTTTATACTTCCAATTTTTTTTAAGCAAAACCCTTTTGGAAATAAAAACTACAATACTCATACGTAAATATTTTTTGTTAGAGCGAAAATTATTATTCTTTGGTATTGTCAGAAAAAGAACTTAAATTTTTGGGCTATTTTCGTCCCTGTCGTTCATACACTGAAAGAAATCCGAAAAAGTTAAAACAACATTCCTGAAATGTTTATTTTACCCTGCAGTATTGATTCGAAATCGGTGTAAATATTACCCTTTTCAGGTGTATTGGGAGTTAAAGTTACCCTTTTATCATGTTGATTTTACCCTCAAAAGGTGTAAAATTAACATTAAAAAATGTTGATATATTTTTACACCTAAAAAGTGTTAAAGTTATGAGGAAAAAAAGTTAATCGCACCCTCTTTTTTTTTCTCAGTGTAGAAGCAAAAAATACACCGAATCAAACACTGTTGGACTTTCGAATGTTGTTTCCAATTTTTCATTTTTATTGTTGATTTTAGGTCCGCAAAAAGTGTCTCGTCCTTAAAGGGTTAAGGATTTAATAATAATAAAAATGGTAGCACAATGTTCCACAGCGGAATTTAGGCCTTCCCTCAAGAGGAGTTCGGAACAACCTTTATTATTTTTTCTTATACACTGATAAATTGTCAGTCTTATGTCCCGTGGAATCAAGTGCAGTGGAGCTGATTGTATGTATCCGAACATTTTTAATGCCGAAAAAAATCCCTGGTGACCTAAAAGGGGTTTGAGCCTTGAACACTTGCATCATAGAGCGAGTATTCTACAACTTGACCTATAACTTAAAGATTTCCCTCTAGAAATAGGTCCTTTAGAAATAGGATACTTTCATAAATTCAATTATAGGTAATTGCCAAAGATCACTACCCCTAAAAGCTGTTAAAAAGCTTGTTAAAAGTAGATCACTGGAAACTTAAAACTATCATATTTTCTCATTTTGAAAAGTTCAATGGGCCAAGTAGTAGAGCACTCGCTCTATGATGCAAATGTCCAGGGTTCGAATCACCATTAGGTCACCAGGAATTTTTCTGGCGTAAAAGGTGTTCGGATTGCATCCAGTGAGCTTGACTGCACTTGATTCCACGGGCATGGGACTGACAACCCCATCCCTGTATAAGAAAAAATAATAATGGACCTTCCGAACTCCCCTTGCGGGAAGGCCTTGTTGAAAATGAAGGAAAATTGCATGAAATTCAATTTGGACTGGGTCCTTCAGCACTCATATTCGGAAGACTAGGATACAAGGATGTCTTACCCGAATTGAGGAACTAAAATCTAAAATGATGGCCTGTTCTGGGCAATTTTTGGGAGATTACTTTTTGAACGGGACTAAAAAGTTCGATATTTTATGAAAACGGTTTCTAGACTTTGCTATATCTAATTTCAAATATGTTTTACTGGGCGTGGTCAGTTTTTTGGTAGGTTGATCTTTCGGATAAATTTATAATTTAAATTATGGCAATGGTTTCAATAGTCAATAGTGTACATAGGGTGAAAAGAACACATATTGACACTTTAAGTAGTCGTGTCAGGACTTACTGGCACTCTACTCTGTACCATTTGGAATACGAAATTCGAACACTTATTCTTATCGAAAAACGCAGATTAAGAAAAAAATTATATTACTTAGATTTTATTGGATGCATTAAATAAATTAAAAAAAAAATTTCAACATTTTGATAAAAGTATCAATAGGGGTTCCCTGTCGAAGAGGTGTTCCTTCGACCCTAGCACCTAATTTTTCAACCCTGAAAATTAAGAAATTTCATTTTACTTCCAAATGGAAGGGAGCGTGATAAAAATTATTTTAAGGTAAAGTTTTCTTAAGAAGTCAAATAATTACTTCGCTATAAAATATGACCCTTTCTATGATATTGCATTGTACATTTATTGGCAAAAGAAGCATTACTTTCCACATTGCTTTGGAAAATTAAAAAAATGAAAACTTTTCATCTGTCTAAATGGAATGGTCGTTTCTCCGGTGTTTATAATTAAAAGTGCTTTAAGTCTTTAAATTCAATGATCTTACCTTACCAGAGGTGTTTAGGGCAACTTTTGAGTTTGGCAATAAAAATTAATTAATTACATCTCCTTCCTCATCTTTCTCCATCCAATCATAATACACCGGAATGGTGCTTTTGTTGGCCACCAGGTCAAATGCCCATCACACTTCCTGTTCTACGAACTATATCACTCATTTTCCACCCACAAAAGTACCACAGGGTGGCAGGAAGGCTGTCCACTCAAACTTCCTCCTGTCTTGGTGTTTTGTTGAAGTACAATAGCTCTTGGGGTAGAGTATTATGTATTAACTTGAGTTGCCCTCCAGTCTCTCACCTTCTCACTTTGTAGCCCCAGTATGCACATAAAGCAAATATTATGATACCCTCGACAAGCAAATTATATACCAAAAATGTTAAATAACAAGAGAAGAGAAAAAAATTAAAGAGAGAAGAAAAACAAACGTCAGAAAACGAAGAAAGAGCGCAGTTTTCATCACAGAAGCCCCAAGGGGAAAAGGGCGGCAAGGCAAATACCACCCCTGAACCGTAGATAAAAAGCCGAGAAGGCACACATTAAGCTGTTTAGGAAAATTGAAACGAAAAGTGAAAACATGGTCCCATTCAAGATAATAAGGTACTTCAGCCAGGAGAAAAATGTAAATTATGCTGAAAAGACAGTAGAACATACTACAAGATACTGCGAGATGGAATGATTCCATGCTGAGTAGGAACGGGCAGGACTGACAAAAAAAAACTTGAAGGAAAAACAGAAGAAGATTAAAAGAGGGTAATCCACTTCTTCAGCTTGATTTCCACCGACACAGGAGTCACTTTCACACCATTCCTCAGGATTCCATCGCTCTTGAAAACTCTCCATCATTTCACATTCTATTCAAGGAAAATATGAAATGAAAATAATGAAATGTGGATGCATTGGAAAATTTGTTGAGAACTTCTCTTTTGAGTTGCATCATTCTCATATTATTCTGAGAAATAGACATATAACTTGTGGTTGCGTTATTCGAAATCAGCATCTCGAATTTTATTAAAGGCAAAGAAATATTGGACTGGCTTAATAGCTATTTACCACAAAGGAAAAAACTAACTTGTAGAGGAAGAGTAGTACAGTTTCACTCATATTAGTCTCCATAAGATATAATATTTCTTTAATAGGGGAGACCGGAGCAGATTACCCACGAAGAGAATTTGACAGTGCAGTGGTACGTTATAGTTTGCCTTAGAAGGAATTTTGAGGAAACCACTTTCCATTCAAAGTCAACACCTTCCTTTTTATTAACTCAAATATTTATCAGCCTGATAGGGGAATGTAGGGCTACATAGAGTCAGGACTACATTGAAAAATACTATTATTTCGCATATTTCTAAAAGACGCAAGGCCTAGCCATAATTTAATTTAAATAAAGAATTATTTTGTCAACCCAAATTACATCACGTTAAAACCCATCTTCTTTTAGAAATAAAGCATGTCCACGATAAAATTGTTCCAAATGATTTGATATTTTTATGACAGATGTCACTAGCTCCGCATTTTCGTTGAATGTAAACATTGTAACACGTGTTTCTACCTTTCCTTTGGTGAAACTCTTATCAAATTATGTTCATTTGTCACTGAGGTACGAAATAATAATGGAAAATAGAAGGGTGCTGATCGTGTACACGTATCTAAAAAATCCTGGAATCAATTACGCGGACCTTGGAAAAGTCACAAATACCTCACGCCAGACCGTCCGGAAGGTGATTCTTCGATTCCTCGACAGCAAAACCACTGCCCAGAAACCTGGATGTGTAAAAAATCTGGGTATTAGAGATGGAGATTTGAAGAAAAAGGTGATCACGCGTTACAAGAACAATCCTGTGTCATCATTGAGGGATATAGCTAAAAAAAACTTAAATGTGCTCCCAGTCTTGTGCACAAAAACAAACGGAGGAATGGACTGAAAACTTTTAAGGCCCAAGCAGCCTCTCATTGTACGGATGCACAATGTCAGTCAGTTAAAACACGAGCTCGAAGGCTGCACGATAAGATGATGTCTGGCTTTAGTGGGTGCATCTTGATGGATGATGAAACATACGTAAAAGGAGACTTCAAACAATTACCAGGACAACAATATTACACCGCAAAGTCTCGCACAAAATGTAAGAAAAAGTACAGGTACAAAAATTATAAAAAGTGTAAGCCCTGATGGGGCTCACTGAAATTATAAAACTTATCAAGGGAAAATTGGGAACTGAAGGTGCCACCCATCTTTCAACTTCCTTGGAGTGAACCGTCCACGGCGACTGATGCTCACTCACTGAAGTGCAGGGACAACTGACATGAACAAAAGCCCCAGCAACCTTCAGCACCCGCCTAGGGATGATGGGTTGGGTGTGTCATAGGAATGAAGGATTGGGATTGGTGGGTTTGGTCATCGACTGGGTTAACACTTGTCGAATGGGCCATACGCTCTACAAAAGGTTCTAAAAACATATATCGTTTGGATGACAATCTGCTAATGTGGACGTCAGAGCAAGGCGTTCTTCATGCAAGGCAACATGAACTCATCAATTTACATCACGGAGTGCCTCCAAAAACACCTGTTGCCTCTGTACAGATGCCATGACATACCTCCGATCTTCTGTCCATATTTGGCGACATGCCATTACTCAAAAGCAACCAAAGAATGGTACGAGGAGAACGACGTTCGTTATGTACCAAAGGAGATGAATCCGCCAAACAATCCAAATATCCGTCAAATTGAAACATATCGGGCTATTATCAAATACGATCTGAAAAAGAAGGCCAAACGCGTCGAGAACATTGAGGACTTCTAGAAAAAATGGAATGAAACAACCAAGAACCGCGATGATGATCTTATACAGACCTTGATGGGAGGACTCAAGAAGAAGATTCGAGATTTCGCCAATCAAATACTTGAATAAAAAACTAATATATCTAATAAACCTACAATGAATTAAAGTTTCAAAAAATATTTTTCTTTTGTTTTATTATTATGTAGATTTCATTTTTAAAGCATTATTCTTGGGAACAATTTTATCGTGGACACGCTTTATGCGAAAAAATAGCGTTTTCAATACAGCCCCATCTCCCCCTACAAAAATTTTTCAAGAATTCTACGCAATGATAATTTCCTTTTGCTGGCTAATTCTGCCCCAGTCTCCCCTCTAATTTTTTAACAGGTGCGAGCGGGGATATTTCAGAAAGGAATATTTTAAGATAATTTAATTTTCCACTTGCTTAATGAATAAGAGATCAGGACCTAAATAGACTCAGGCTGATCATAGAGAATATTTAGCCCGTAAAATTTGGCAGTAAAGGAAATTTAAGCGAAGGACCTTTAATCGATGTTTCTAAGCCGACAATGTATGATAGTGTGGGATATACCTTTATTGTACAATAATTGATTTATTATTTTTTTTAATAAAGAAAAGTTGCCTGTGAGGAATATTAGTTACCTTAAGCTAATCTGGGCTTATCACTACACTGACTGGTTTGGATATTCCTATCGGAAAAGGATAAATCGAAAAACATTATATAGTTTACTAATTGCACGACGTTGTCTTTTCAATAAATTGATTATAATTTTTTTCAATAATCGAGATCATCAAATCAATGATAATTTCCAGATTTTTTCTAACCTTATTATCTCGGGTGGATTACCGGTCAAAATCCTAAAAGACAAAATTCTGAAACGGCCAAAGTACTGTAATTTGAAATCCCCAATTAGTAACAGTTTCATAGAAATTTCTGCGATTGCATCCCTTTTTGCTGGAGCTGGAGGCAAAGAAATGTTTTTTCTTTGTGTTTGGGAAATTATTCCACGCATTATTTTTCTTGTGTTTTCGACCCCATTCGAAATTTCTGGTTTCAGCATTGTGACACTTTCGAGGAGTCTAATTTCGCATTAAATTACAAAAGTTGAGATTGAAAAGAATCTCACTTAATTTGCACTGGACACTGTATGTACGGGAACATCGTGCTATTTTGAGCTGTGAGTTTACACTAATATGATATACGATTTTTTCGTGTAATTTATCTTTGTAAAACAATTGTGGAACTAAATAAAATAATTGCAAGGCTTTGCTTCTTTAAAAATATCCTTATAAATCGTATATCAATGTAACCCCAGAGATCAAAATAGCCCCACCTCCCCATATAAATTCATTATTTCGATAGTTTCCCACTCAAGTTTTATTAGAAGATTTTTCTTAATTATTCTAGCCCATTTCAATATAAGTAGTTCTAAATACTAAACGAACAACTGTTAGTATTGGTATTTATTTGTATTGTATTGTATTATATATACAACGGAAGATCGGTGCAAGCCTGAGACATATAGTACTGAGGACGATCCGGATGAATGTCTTCCGTGTGATTGCGACCTTGGAGGGGCTTTGGACAACAACTGTGACGTGGAGACGGGTCAGTGCAGATGTAGGCCAAACATGAGCGATCGAACATGTCAATATTCCAAGGACAACCACTATCGGCCACCTTTGGAGACAGTCTACGAGGCAGAAGATGCATTGTGCACAGAATGTTTTAGCCATGAAGTGAGTACACGAAATTAGTTTTTTTACACGATTTATAGGTAGCAAATGATTTTCATTACTTTCAAGTTACCTTATTAACTGTTTCGTAAATAGAGCAATCAAACTATTGTTTAGATTTTGTTATGTGTTTTTCTTCAGCACAATGGTTTTATAGGTTCTGAAGAATTTTTCTTCATTTATGCGCTGAACATGACCATACCATCGAAGTTGTGATCTCTCAATACGAGGAAGCAAGTCTTCGACTTTTACCTTCTCATGAACGGCTACGTTCCTCACTTGATCTAAACGAGTGATTTTCTTAAGCACTCGCTGCGGAGGTACCTTGTCTCGGCAATTTGTATTTACTATCTTTATTTTTCGGTAATTACCCAAATCTCATGACTATATAGATGAGAATAGGAATGAATTCAGTTTTGGAAACAGTTAATTTAGCGGAATGAGTAAGCTCGGTCTTCGTCACCACGCTTCTGCCAAGCTTCCTCATTACTGCAGAAGCCTGACCGATCCGCGACGAGGTTTCTACCATTAATCGTGAATAACACCCCGAGATACTTGAACTTCTCCATCTGTATCAATGGGATTCCATTAACGTGTAGAAGTCATTGTTCAAGCTGTTGAGAGATCATCACTGCTTTGCCTTTACTGTTTATTCTTGTTTTTTTTCTGATTAAAAACTCAGACCTCTCTTGTAATTGATTTGAAAGTTTAATTTTCACTTTTTTGTATCGCAATTTTCAGAATTGTACAATAGTAGTACCGAAGAAGAATTGGCAATCTGAACAAATTAGTCCTGGTTATGTGAGAGCCTCTGAACAAACTGAAATTAACTTTGTGGTAGACGATGTTCCAACCACGACCAACTACACTGTTGTCATTCGGTACAGCACTCAAACGCCTGGAGATTGGGAAGTAGGCACAATCACGATGATTCGACCAAATGAATCTGATCCACAAGAAGTATGTGCTGAAACTAATTCTTCCAACGAAACTCGTCTACCCTTCCGTTTTCCTGGAGATCAAACGGAAGTTGACGGTCTAAAAGACATTTTCCTGGAAGGAGGGGAAACGTATCGCTTTAAAATTCACTTTGAGAGACACAATGCAACTCATGATAATCCTGAAGCTCAGATCTTTGTTGATTCGGTGAGAAGAAATTTTCTGAGGGTATTTGGGTTTGTGAATTCTATATCAAAACTTTTTATAGCTTGTGCTTGTTCCCGTGATTGATATTGAGAGGATGTTTCCTGAAAGGCTAAGAGGCATGGTAGAAGAATGCAAAACACTCTACAATCTTAATTTTGATACTACAGTTTCGGCACAGTGTAAATTTATTAGCTTGATTGCTAGAACAATTGTTTACAATGGAGCCAAACGTAAGTAAAATGTGATAATGTGTAAGGGACTGTGAAAGCACTCTTCCTTATGGAGACCCGAGTATTATTTTGAGAGTTATAATTATTTTGTATCTCTCGTATTTCAGCATGTAATTGCAATCCAATAGGGTCGATAAGCTACCAATGTGACGATAGATTTGGCGGACAATGTCTTTGTAAGATGAACGTTATGGGAAGACAGTGTGATAGGTGCGTTCCAGAAACGTACGATTTCAATTCCCAAGGATGCACAGAATGCGATTGCAACAGCATTGGATCTCAGGACAATAACTGTGATTTGATAACAGGACAATGCAAATGCAAACCTAATGTCTACGGCATGCACTGCGATCAATGTCTTCCTGGCTTTTGGAATTTCCCGAACTGTGAGAAGTGCCAGTGCAATGGACATTCTGACACCTGTGACTCAATCACAGGAAAGTGTCAGAATTGTCAGGACTTCACCACTGGCAATAATTGCGACTGGTGCATTAACGGCTTCTACGGAAATCCACTGGAAGGCAGTGAAATCGGCTGCCAACCATGTCGCTGTCCAGGGACTTATGAATCTGGCGAATCTAATGCTTACGGATGCACTCTCGATCCCGAAACAAATGATATACTCTGCAACTGTATAGAAGGCTATACAGGACCGAAATGCGATGCCCGTGCTGAGGATTATTACAAAAGCAATGAGACGAATGGTCTTTCTCAGCAATGCATACGTAAGACTGATGAGCAGCACGCAGTGTCTTCTGATAATCGTAAGTATATATTGTCCTAATATCTAGCTGGGCTTTTTGAGCTATGGGGCTATATTAATATACGATTTTTTCGTGTAATTTACCTTTGTAAAACAATTGTGGAACTAAATAAAACAATTGCAAGGCTTTGCTTCTTTAAAAATATCCTTATAAATCGTATATCAATGTAGCCCCAGAGTTCAAAATAGTCCCAGCTCCCCATATAAATTCGTTATTTCGATATTTTACCACTCAAGTTTTATTAGAATATCTTTCTTCATTATTCTAGCCCATTTCAATATAAGTAGTTCTAAATACTAAACGAACAACTGTTAGTATTGGTATTTATTTGTATTGTATTGTATTATATATACAACGGAAGATCGGTGCAAGCCTGAGACATATAGTACTGAGGACGATCCGGATGAATGTCTTCCGTGTGATTGCGACCTTGGAGGGGCTTTGGACAACAACTGTGACGTGGAGACGGGTCAGTGCAGATGTAGGCCAAACATGAGCGATCGAACATGTCAATATTCCAAGGACAACCACTATCGGCCACCTTTGGAGACAGTCTACGAGGCAGAAGATGCATTGTGCACAGAATGTTTTAGCCATGAGGTGAGTACACGAAATTAGTTTTTTTACACGATTTATAGGTAGCAAATGATTTTCATTACTTTCAAGTTACCTTATTAACTGTTTCGTAAATAGAGCAATAAAACTATTGTTTAGATTTTGTTATGTGTTTTTCTTCAGCACGATGGTTTTATAGGTTCTGAAGAATTTTTCTTCATTTATGCGCTGAACATGACCATACCATCGAAGTTGTGATCTCTCAATACGAGAAAGCAAGTCTTCGACTTTTACCTCCTCATGAACGGCTACGTTCCTCACTTGATCTAAACGAGTGATTCTCTTAAGCACTCGCTGCGGAGGTACCTTTTCTCGGCAATTTGTATTTACTATCTTTATTTTTCGGTCATTACCCAAATCTCAGGAATATAGGTGAGAATAGGAATGAATTCAGTTTTGGAAACCGTTAATTTAGCGAAATGAGTAAGCTCGGTCTTCGTCACCACCAAGCGCCTGGCAAGTTGGCCTTTTTATATGGAGCTATTTGAAACCAATTCCTAAATTGACCTCGGACTCAGCTCACAGTGCTCCAAGGAAAAAAATTATTTAAACAAAAATTTAGTATTTTTATCTCTTTATACGGAAAAGTATCTTATAATACGGAAAAACTTCTCACTTTTTAAATATTTAGCCTAACGATCACGAGTGCAGAAAAATTTCCATACGCATTTGTATGTGAAAGTAAGAAATTGGCTTCAACTTTGAGGGCCACTCGCCGGGGACTAGGTCACCACGCTTCTGCCAAGCTTCCTCATTACTGCAGAAGCCTGACCGATCCGCGACGAGGTTCCTACCATTAATCGTGAATAACACCCCGAGATACTTGAACTTCTCCATCTGTATCAATGGGATTCCATTAACGTGTAGAAGTCATTGTTCAAGCTGTTGAGAGATCATCACTGCTTTGCCTTTACTGTTTATTCTTGTTTTTTTTTCTGATTAAAAACTCAGACCTCTCTTGTAATTGATTTGAAAGTTTAATTTTCACTTTTTTGTATCGCAATTTTCAGAATTGTACAATAGTAGTACCGAAGAAGAATTGGCAATCTGAACAAATTAGTCCTGGTTATGTGAGAGCCTCTGAACAAACTGAAATTACCTTCGTGGTAGACGATGTTCCAACCACGACCAACTACACTGTTGTCATTCGGTACAGCACTCAAACGCCTGGAGATTGGGAAGTAGGCACAATCACGATGATTCGACCAAATGAATCTGATCCCCAAGGAGTATGTGCTGAAACTAATTCTTCCAACGAAACTCGTCTACCCTTCCGTTTTCCTGGAGATCAAACGGAAGTTGACGGTCTGAAAGACATTTTTCTGGAAGAAGGGAAAACGTATCGCTTTAAAATTCACTTTGAGAGACACAATGCAACTCATAATAATCCTGAAGCTCAGATCCTTGTTGATTCGGTGAGAAGAAATTTTCTGAGGGTATTTTGGTTTGTGAATTCTATATCAAAACTTTTTATAGCTTGTGCTTGTTCCCGTGATCGATATTGAGAGGATGTTTCCTGAAAGGCTAAGAGGCATGGTAGAAGAATGCAAAACACTCTACAATCTTAATTTTGATACTACAGTTTCGGCACAGTGTAAATTTATTAGCTTGATTGCTAGAACAATTGTTTACAATGGAGCCAAACGTAAGTAAAATGAGATAATGTGTAAGGGACTGTGAAAGCACTCTTCCTTATGGAGACCCGAGTATTATTTTGAGAGTTATAATTATTATGTATCTCTTGTATTTCAGCATGTAATTGCAATCCAATAGGGTCGATAAGCTACCAATGTGACGATAGATTTGGCGGACAATGTCTTTGTAAGATGAACGTTATGGGAAGACAGTGTGATAGGTGCGTTCCAGAAACGTACGATTTCAATTCCCAAGGATGCACAGAATGCGATTGCAACAGCATTGGATCTCAGGACAATAACTGTGATTTGATAACAGGACAATGCAAATGCAAACCTAATGTCTACGGCATGCACTGCGATCAATGTCTTCCTGGCTTTTGGAACTTCCCGAACTGTGAGAAGTGCCAGTGCAATGGACATTCTGACACCTGTGACTCAATCACAGGAAAGTGTCAGAATTGTCAGGACTTCACCACTGGCAATAATTGCGACTGGTGCATTAACGGCTTCTACGGAAATCCACTGGAAGGCAGTGAAAACGGCTGCCAACCATGTCGCTGTCCAGGGACTTATGAATCTGGCGAATCTAATGCTTACGGATGCACTCTCGATCCCCAAACAAATGATATACTCTGCAACTGTATAGAAGGCTATACAGGACCGAAATGCGATGCCTGTGCTGAGGATTATTACAAAAGCAACGAGACGAACGATCCTTCTCAGCAATGCATTCGTAAGACTCGTGTGGAGCGCGAAGTGTCTTCTGATAATCGTGAGTATATATTACCCTAATATCTAGCTGGACTTTTCCAAAACCTTTGACTGCATCTATCGAATGAGCTACTTTATTTTAAGTAGTAGAGTGTAAACTTTGGTAAGCTTTACACTTAAGAACCATCTTAACTTCCGTTGGCAAATTACCTTAACAATTTGAAGTAATTTTAACATGTTGTTTCTCTTATGCCCTAGATACACTTATGACTTAAGTTGAGAGACGGCTTAACGTAATTATATTCAATATAATGATTTGACTAAATTCCCATCATTTCCCGGAGTCGTTTCTCTGCTTAAGCCGAGAAAGGATTAGTCAGGAACAGATATAAATGTAATCTGATCATTATTTGGATTATAATTACCTTAAGCTGCCTCTCGGCTTAGGTCGTAAACGTGTCTGAGGCATTATTATATTATTATATAAACGTTAATGGTCGTACGCATAGTCTGAATTGGCGATAGCTCTTCGGAACTAGTAATTGAAGCACGTTGTGGGCTATCGTTCTCTGCTTAGTGTGCTCCTACTTCCTTTCTTTATAAAATGATCTCTTCTCTGTTCATCAGATTTGCTTGTTTATGAATCCAGATTTATTTTGCAAGTTAGGTACTTTGCAACTACCCTTGAATATTCATTCATTTATTCATTTTCAACCGCTTATCCCTATTGGGATCGTGGGCCCATGACATCCAAATTAGGAGCCCACGCTTGTCGATCCTCCGCCACTTCAGGTAGATGTTCGGGTTCAATCCCAAGGCGCTACCATGCAAGATCCTGAATTTTATTCAGCCACCTTGTCCTAGGTCTGTCCTGAGGTCGAGGTCTCCTCACAATGGCTTGCATAGCTTTTCTGGGGAATCTTTCTTGAATATATAAATTTCAAAGTGTATTCCCAAGCAGCAATTTTTTCTTAAAATAGTCTTGTAGAATTCCCTAAGTAAGACACTATAGAACTAAAAACCTATTTATTTACTTATAACGCTCTTGCTTCCATCACTGAGGTTACTATAAGTAAAGTGGCGCATTCTTAAGGATTTTAAGAGCTGCTATAGGAATTTCCACAGAAAATTTTCACTTTAAGTCTTTTAAAAGTGCACTAAAAGACTTGTCTAATGCTTGGTTCTATAAGGCAGCTATTTTGCTTCTTGGGTTCCTTCGGAAATTGGACAATCTCAAATGACAAGTCCCTGAGCCTTATTCCTTTCACGAGCAATAAATGCTTGCATATGAACAAAAGGGATATGAATAATTAACATAGCATTAATTCTAATGTGAAACGTGAAATGTATAAATTAGAAAATAGTCCAATTCTAATAAGCATTTCTAGAGCTGAGAATTATTCTGAGTAAGCAGTCATACTTATAAGACTTCAGGAAACTGATATGGATGAAAAAATAGATTCTCTGCGCTAAAACCGCCGTCTTGTTCTATATTCTTGCAAGATTGCCACCGGGACTCAACGTATCTACAGCTACACTATTAGTAAAACATTCTATTTATTTAATTCTTCATATCTTTCTCTCCCGAATTATATGATTAGGTGTCTTTTTGGGAATATTCATACCATCTTACCTGTAGGAGAAAAGCTAATATTTTTAGAAGATATTACAATATATGAAGTCTTACGTTTCTGTAAGTTATTTCTCTTACTGCGCTTTAAAGTTAGTCAGAAAAAATGGATAATTTTTGTTTTCCCTTTGTCAATATTTACATTGTAATTTCACTGCCTTTGAAGCTTTCAATTGAGTATTGATTAAATTCCATTCTTTTTGTAACTATAGTACTAAAGGAATAAATTGCTATTTGTAGTATATTTTTAATTGATTCAACTTTTGGTGCTCGTATTTTTCAGAAATCGAAAACTCTGCTTTTATTCTGATTTTTGTTAATAAACTTTGTGATTCTTAGAACAATATCAATTTTAATTTTTAATTTTTGGTTTTTTGGCTGAATGCCTCAGTTTTAAATATTATTTTTTTGTGTATTAAAAGCAGGGTAGGGGAAAATACTCTCCCTTCGAACGTTCATGCCTTCGAATAATGCGATTTTTTTATTTTTCCTAAGAGAATTACACATAATTACCACGCAATTGTTAATATTTGACGATAAGCTAACTAATATTTAATAAAAATGTGTAAGTCTCTTAAGAAAAACAAAAGAAAATTTCCATATTCGACGGCATGAACGTTCAAAGAGAGAGTACTTTTCCCTAAATATTAAAGGGTGGCAAATTGCCAGGTGGATTTTTTTTTCTACTGGAATTTTCCACGTTCATTTTGTGTAAAATTAGCTGAATTCTACACTTGAAAAAATGTCAGAGTAAAAGCTCTTTGGAAGTTGCTTTTGGCACACTATTTCGTTTGTATAATTAACTGACATTATTATATTTAATATGCGAGTTCAATTTCAAGAACTTTTATCAAATGCATAATCTACCATTTGTTGAACAAATTAACTGCTACAGAATTATGCATGAGAGTTTCAAATAGAAAAGGAGCTTTCTGTAATTAATAATAAAAAAGACCTTTTAAATGAATACCATTTTGTAACACTTTTCAATAAATTATTTGCATGTGAAATTATTACCACAAATGAATTGAAATTAATAGAAACATTTATACACTTGCTATTTAAATTTTATTTAATTACCATTAACAATTATCAAACGTTCAGTTTTATTTGCTTTTCTCTGCTACATATAGGTAGTTATTTTATTTTAATTTATATTAATTTAGTAATTTTATTGATGAATCATTTCTGGTAGTATAATTTATTGTTAAATTTTTACCTATGGGCTATATAAGCCATAGGAGAAATTTGAGCACAACCAAACACGGGGTATCACCAAACACTGAGATTTTTTAATGAGATATTCTACTTCAGAAATTTATGGGCATTACAGGGATGCATACCCACTGAAGAAATGGTCGAGATAGTCTAAGTAGTTTAAAACTAAAAATTAGTGTTTAGTGCTACTTCAGGTTTGGTGATGCCCTAGTTTCCCCTATACTTTCATACCAAGTTCATTTAATTATTATTAATATATGTGCAATATTTGTAGCGCAACGTAACAGTTGATTCTTTTTGTACGATTACATAACTTAAAAATTAAGAGAAATTGTAGGAAAATTCATTATTAACGTGCTAAACGCGCTCATTCGAATTGATCAACTCTTTCAGAATCAATTTTCCCTTTTAAAATAAATTTTATCTGCAAAATAGCAAAGTTGTACTTGTAATATCAAATTTCCCAAGTATCAAAAACTGATCCTAGTGCAGTAAATTTTAGTATATAAGTATTGATTTAGTAATATGTAAGATATTTGAAAGTCATATGACTGAAAGTGGAACCATCAAGGAGAAATAAAGCGTCAGATTTTCTAAACGAGAACCTTTTTCATAAATGAAGATTTTAAGCTATACCGTAGATGCGGGTCACTTTGACCCCTTCCTGTTCGTAAGCTTTTCTTTAAGTCTCATGTTTAAGAATGGTCCTCACCGATTAGACATGGTAGATCGGATTGATAAAGACCATCATTGCTAGAATTAAAGAAAAGCTTACGAACAGGACGGGGTCAAAGTCACTCACGAAAGACAGTCATCCGCATCTACGGTAAGTAAAAGAATTACCAAGCTTAATGAGAACATCAAATATGTCTGTCATTACTTTATTTTGAGCGTGAGTATTGTTTTTATATTCTATCTATCTATCTATTTTCTGATTTTTGAGAGCTGAACACCTTTAGATTGTAGTGTTTAATTTAACGAATAGCCGTTCAACCGGAGGCTGCTGTTGTGTACGGGCGTGAGAGGTCGCGCGTATCGGCAGTAACTGTGAGAAAGCCTAAGACCTCGGAGAGTGTGTGAGAGAAACAGCAGTCGGGCCGCCACTCGCGACGAAGTCAGACGGCTGAGAGGGCTAGAGCCAGTTGGTTCAGCGAGATGCTGGACCTGGAGCTGGCGAGGACAAGGAAGGCTCTCCGGTTGTTCTGGCAAGTAGTATCCTCGGGTACTACAAGATTTAGATAATCGTAATAAAAATTTAGTTTTTGGGTCAGCGGTGACCCAATCGCCCTTAAAGGGTTAAGGAAGAGTGGAACACCGGTGTTTCAAGAGTAAAATCAATTTTTTTTTAACTATAGAAAGTTATTTTGCTCTTTAAATAGTCAGAAAAAATGGTTTTTGTTTTTGGGATACCGGTGTCCCATTCGTCTTTAAAGTAAAGGGTTAATTAGTAATATGCCAGCGCTTCTCCTAAACAGACAATTTCAGAGCCTCTTAAAGCCGTAAACGGTTTATCGATCTCTCCTGAAACTATTGTTCCTTTGACTATCGCTCATAATGAAGAGGCTTTTCTGAAAGTTATTGTTTTTAAACAAATCCATTAACCATTTATTTACCATTACCGTTTATTTACCATATTTTTTAACTCATTAATCGAACACATATAAGTATGATAACTGTTAAATTACCAGCCATTTTATCAAAAAACAATTTTTTATTTAATTGAAAATTGAAAATAATTATATAAGGTTTTAGATAACGCTTATACTTTTGTCCAAAAAAAATGCTTTTATTGAGGTTATAAGTTAAGAGCACTGTGAGTAATAATACAGAACTCATTTGTAATATCTGGAATTACTTAAATTTCACACCAATTTAGGTTAATATTACGCATAAAATAATATGTAGGATCAAAGTTGTATTTGGACAGAAACAAAAATTAGCAATTCATATTTTTTTCTAAAGGCTCTGCAGAAATATTTGTCTTTTCACAAAAAATCTTAATAGGGTAGTACCTTTGTATTAGAGCTTTCTAACACTGAAAAAAAAACGGGGGTGCGATTTACCTTTTTTTCTTCATAACTTTAACACTTTTTAGGTGTAAAATTATATCAACATTTTTTAGTGTTAATTTTATACTTTTCTAAGAGAAAAATTAACATGAAAATGGGTAACTTTAACTCCTAAAAAGCACAATAACACCTAAAAAGCATAATATTTACACAGAATTCGGATCAAAACTGCAGGGTAAAATAAACATTTCCAGAACGTTATTTTAACATTTTGTCCATTTTGTTATTATTTGAATAAAATTGAATAAATTTAACTTTAATCCCTTTTGTCAACCTGTCATTGCTCTGCAGCATAAACGATAAGGGATATGAACTTCTGGTCTTCTGTGACCTATTATAAAAAAAAAACGGTATCTCCAAACGTTTTTTTTTCGTTTTTCCTCTCCCCTCCTGTCTCTTCAAATCCATGTTATTTGGGTTCCTCTCGAAAACGGCTCGAGTGATTTGTATTATTTGTCGATTTTTTAGGAAAAGTCCAATCGAACATATTTTGTGCATATAGGGTAGAGTCAGCCCTTTTGGCCATATAAGCACTTTTGGCCACCTAAAGTAAAATCACATTGTAAGGCAATTATGAGTTTATTTAGAACAGGAAAATAAGTCTTATTTCGTGACCTCTAATCTAACGAATCAGAGAACCATATTTTATTTTATATCGACTTGATTAATTCTAAGTTATTGAAAGAAATTCTCGACAAGGTAAACAATCACTAAAAAAAACATGAGATTCTTAACTTAAAACTTATATTAAATCTTAAAACCTATACGTGGCAGTAGAGGAAAGTGCCCATGCTTGATACCATTGGAAGCCTCGTAATGACTAAATTTTCTATGTTTCAAAATATGGAAATTGGCCAGTTTTTAAAATTATATTGCAGAGTCCAGTTTATTGAGAAACATAGGAAAAATTTAATCATTACGAAGCTTCCAATGGTATTAAGCATGGGCACTTTCCCCTATTGTTAATATTTAATCGGTAATGAATCGGTAAAATACCCTTAAAGATTATTTTTTTAATTTTTCTTAAGCTTATTACCTACGTCAAAACATTCTAAAATGCGGAATTCTTAATCAATTTTCAATTAAGAAGTGGTTTTCTGACTTGTGAATCAATTTAATCGGTAGTAAGTCTGTCTGAATTAAAAATCAAGCGGATAGACGATTCGAGTAATTTCACTTGGTAATGGGTACATCTTTCTGGAATGAGAGCGACAGAGGAACAACTTGGATGCCCTTGCTTATGCCCCTGTTTCACCAAAGTAGCAAAAGCAATTCACTCTGCCTCATTACTTAATGGTAATTGCGCAATAAAAAACTGGAAAATTTGTGAAAAAAAATTGTAACAAGTCAATTTAATTGAATACATTATTTAAAAAGTTACTAATATTCAATATCAAAATTTATCAATTCGGACGAGCAAATTATTATTGTGCTGAAGTCTACGGAAAACTTTTTAAAGGAGAAAATGTACGTTTCTGTGAAGAAATTCAATTAGGATCGGCTGAACTATCAAGGGATCTGAGTTGAAGTAACAATTGCAAAACTCTATACGAATAACTGTCCTCAAGAGAAATTAAGAAGTTGTTTACTTTCAATATATTCAATGATTCCTGAGTATTTTGAAATGTTCATAATAGTGATAAACCAACTCTGCCCTAAAGGGTTTTCATTACGTGTTTGTAATTTTGCATGAAGGATATGACCGTTGCAATTTCGAATTTATTGGCATTTTGAATGAAAATTGAGTATTTGTGCAACAAAACAATCTCAAAATGGTTTCACCAAAGAGCTGCGAAAGCTTAATGAAATTCTGGTCGATTGAAGCATCTTGTGGCTCGTTGATTGCAGTAAATGGAAGTTTAATCCCACCAGTCGCCACATTCTCCGTGATATGCAAGGAACAAGAGTCTGGTTGAGTATTAAGTTTTGAGGGAAAATGCACTATGTGGTTGCCAATAATTTGATGCTCCCTGATATACTCTGGCATTAGTCTTGCCGCATTTCCTATCGGCTGCCATGGTGCATTATTGATGGATGTGAGTGGTTGGCCACAGTTACAATTCTGCTGAAATGTTTCACATCACCCACTCCCTAAGCCACTTTCACGAGACGACAATGTGAAAAATACTACAAGCATCGACTTTTGTCGTTTATGAGAGAAGCTTTTTGTCAATTGGAAAGATTTATGTATTACAAGTTTAACAAATCCGGATAAACTGATCAGCAATTAAAAAAAAATGAAGTAATTTTCGCCACTTTTATTCTAAACCGCCCATTTTATTCTTAGATTCCATTAAAAGTTCCGACGCTGGTATCTACAGGTGTCGCATTGACTTCATGAAAAGCCGTACTAAAAACACAAAAGTTAATTTAACCGTTACAAGTAAGTAAAATTGTGCAATATTTGGCAATATTAGAAGGGGGTTGAACTGCATTAAGCTGAGGATATGAAAACGCTATTTTTTCGCATACGGTAAAGGCCCTGTAGTTGGCCTGTTCCTTAACCCTCTAACGGTGTTTTCTTTAATATGCGAAAAAAAGTTCTAAAACAATATTTTCTAGGATAATTATGATTCAATAAAGTCGAAAAAACCATCCATTCTTCATTATCTCTTTTAGTTTAAGCGCTAGGTGAGAAAATATAAAAATTTTTTGAAACTCATTTTGCTTCTAAAATTCACATTTTTAGCTTTTTCAATTTTTTTTTAAATAAAATATACAAAGTAGAATGACATATCTTTTAGTAAAAAATAAATTTATTTTAGTCAGATAACTTTAAATCGGTATTTTTATGAAAATTGGAAATGAGTTTTTTTGTACAAATATTTTTTGTTGCTTTTTCTCTGACCTGTCACACAAAACTGGGAATAGCAACAAAACGAAGAGTCAAAATGAGTTTAAACTTTCAAGAGATATTAGTTAGACTATTACCGAGGACACTACAGCACTTTTAAATAAATAAAACCTTTATTGTCGCTGTAAATGTGGGTTTTGTGAAGACCGCCTTGAGGCGGTCTTACACGTTAGAGGGTTAACTCGGCCAGTGGAATTATTTTAACAATTGTTTTTTTTTTACGTTTTGTAGTCAATTTTTATGAAATTTTCACTGATTTGCATTATATGTTTTATATAGTAGACCTTATAATGTTAGACCTTTTAGACCATATTATAGCAAATATAACAAAATTGAATAAATAACCTCACTAGCCGAGTTGAGGAACAGGCCGACTACAGGACCTTTATCTAATTTCTAATGAAAGCTGGATCTAGATATGATTTAATTTATATTTACATCACATTGTCCTGTCTCTCTAAATTATTTCACGTTGAAGCTCGCTCACCTTTCTTTATAAATATTCGAAAAATAATATTTTCAAAATAGCCTCACATCCCTCTATTCGTTTTTTTTAAATTTATTTGAAATATATTTTTAATTCGTGAATTTATTGTAAAACTAAAAGTAAAATATTTGAAGTATTGTAGTAACAATTGAAGTGATATTTTAGCGTAATAGTAAGGTTTAGATTGATTTGAATCCAAATCTACCTTCAGAGTGAGTCTGTATGTATTTCACTATGGTTATCATTAGCTTTTTAGTTTAACAACTTTGGTTTTTTTTGTCAGGAAAAGTTTTCATCATTTATAGATCGAATCCAAAAAAAAAACAGAGTAGATTCTGAGTCTTTTAAATTTAATCTCGTCTAAACTAAAAGGCTCGTGATTTTCGATCTTATTGCTTCTAATGGTCGTTGGAAGCAATTACAATTCATTGAGGCTATTTACACCGCCGCATTAGATTGGGATTGAACTGTTCCGAAATCAAATTTCGGATCATTAAGTCTCAATCTAAGGCCGCAATCTAAACGGTGTCATTGACGTCATTTAGACTATCGCATTAGATTCAGACTGACTTGTCCCAAAATCCGATTTTGGAACATTTCAATCTTAATCCAATGCGGCGGTGTAAATGGCCTTATTAAGTCTAGCACTTCATGGGATTTAGTATCTTTTACAGCATCGATGAGAACCATTTCAAAATTGTAATAGAATTTGTGGCCATTCATTTTATTTTTGGAATATCACATACCTCGAATTACAGCTCCTTTGAGATCAAGCCTTTTATTTTCAGGTTAAAATATAAAATTTTTTGATACAAAATTCTCATAAGCTTTTTAAAGATGCATTGAAAGACTTGGCCTTTTTTCCATATTAGGATACCTAAATAAAATACATAAATTAAAAAAAATAAGTAATAGTAAATACGATTGGTTATAACCACTATTCATGTTGTGATTTAATTTTAACTGTTCGAACTCCAAGAGAGAGCAGTTCGTTTTTCTAAGCTGTTTATCTCATAGCTCAATAATTTTTAAGAATTAAATTGTTGTTTAGACTATTAAATAACATAAATTAATATATTAATTAGAGCTAACATAGAGATTAATTGGACAAATCGTATCATGGGATTTCACATTCATCACTACAGTACAATAATATGGACCAATTGGTTTTGGTACCATGACGGTCAAATGCAGACTGATTGATTTATTAATGTTCAAACAAGTGTTCAAATTGAATTTGTTTTTGGAAATTTTAGCTCTACTGAAATTCACCAAATATTGTATAAGGCATAAAATTGAATTAATCAAATTAAAATTATAAAGTGTTAAAAATTCAAACAATAATAATTCCAATAATTCCAAATTTCTGGTATTATGCTCACTTTCCATAATATTGTTTTTTTTACACTCATGTTCAATCATATCAGCTTTCTATTGAAGAAAAATTTAAGCTTCACTTTCCGACCTCCCTAACCCAACCTAATAGAGTTCAAAAATTGAATTTAAAACAGCCATATTGAAGTGACCTGTAAGGAATCTCAGCTACCATAAGTTTATCTGGGCTTGTAACTGGTTTTCGCTAATTGAAAACTATTTGCATTTTAGCCGAGACACTTTTGGAGAATTAAACTCCGACTGTGAGCATACCGATTGACGTTTTATCGTTTTTAAAATTTCTTTGAGAAGAAAAATCTTGATATATTACTGCTCGAACTCCACGGAGAGAGCAGTATATATAATTCTCGATTTTTACCCCCCCACCCAAAATTTCCACCTTCCATGCCCCGAAGACCACTTTTGCCAACAAATATAGAGAACTAGAGGCCAAACGGTTAGAGATAGCGACTTGGGACCTTTGGGGGACCCCCCCCCATAAGTCGACCCAAGGATCGTAAAATGCCCCTCATTTTTTCCCCAACCCTCCCCTTCCCATCCAAAACCATGTTTTTTGGGATTGCTCGAAAACGCGTAGTGCGATTTTTTCATTTTTGGATATGTTTTAGAGATTACCTAAGCGGACATTTCGTCCTTATACGACAATACAGTTGAATCATTCCTAATAACGGTTTTTCAAGGTGAAAAAGACACTAGAGAGCGAATTTATCAACCGAATGGGGTCATGTTTTTGCTCATTGGAAAGGTCTTGGAATTTCCTATAAAACTGAACCGGTTCTAATCGGTTCTGAACCAGTAATGAAACGGTTCATAGCCGATAACTAATATTTATCCGAAAATCAATTCTATTTACTTTTAAAACAATTTTGGAGGTTCTTTTGAATGATTTATGAATCAGCTCAAATCGGTTGAGAACCGGTGAATGATAAATGATGCGAAACTAGTCCCAGGCGAGTGGCCTTCAAAGTTGAAGCCAATTTCTTACTTTCACATACAAATGCGTATGGAAATTTTTCTGCACTCGTGATCGTCATGCTAAATATTTAAAAAGTGAGAAGTTTTTCCGTATTATAAGATACCTTTCCGTATGGAGGGATAAATACACTAAATTTTTGTTTAAATAATTTTTTCCTTGGAGCACTGTGAGCTGAGTCCGAGATCAATTTAGGAATTGGCTTCAAATAGCTCCATTTCAAAAGGCCAACTTTCCAGGCGCTTGATGCGAAAGTACTTTGAGGTATAACATCTAAGTCACGAGTTCGAGCATTTCGGAAAGCCTGGGACGCTTTGCCACTCCTTTTTTTAACATTTTAGCTTGATCTTTTCGTAAGATAATGAAAAACGGTTAAAAACCGGTCTTTAACATTTTGAAGAAATTTAAGCATAAATTTTGGTTATAGTATGTATACTTTAATCCTATTTTTTGAGCTCAGTTTGCTCGAGTTGGTTCACAAATGGCATTTCCAATAAAGAATCACAGGTACTATAAGCTAAAACAGGTCTGTTAGTAGATTTTGTAAGAAGCATTATGGATTGTCTCTCAATTTTTCACTCGTTCACTATGTTAAACAACACAGTCACTGAAGCTTCCGGTGTTGAGGGGGTGGTAGCATTAGTGTCTCTTCTATGGATGGGAATATAGTTGAACTGGCGTGGAAAGTCCGTAGGAGGCTTCCATTGAGGGGTGATATGGCTGAGGAAATGAGGAGAATTGGCTGGAAATTCCATAATTTCTCCAGGCTGAGGGGTGATAACCCCTTACAGGACTGGAAAGCTCTATACCGCTGAACTTTGGCCGCGTTCTTCAGTACGGATTTGCCTCTTGTGGAACTTAAACGTGTACAGGACTTTACTAATGCAGTAACAAGTGAAATTGTGAGTAGTTTAGAACACTACTGATAACTCCTTGTGCGTGTGGAGGGTTTGTTATATTGCAAGTAAAACCCCTCAAGACAATAGTCAACTGTGAGGCACTGTATGTGTCCTCAGGAAGACAATGAGGGCCTCAGGACATGATATTGTGTAGTGGAAAATTGGTGCTAATCCCAGGATTACACAACCCTATACAATGGATATCAAAATTGGATTAAGTGCTGCAGTAAACTGGACAATACCCATTCATTGGGGATACTTGTGAATTGGCAGATATAACTGAACTTTTGTGGTTCTTAATCATTTGTCCTGGGAAAAGGCATCTCAGTGTTTGTGTGAGTGTGAGAGTAAAAAAAATGGAGAGATATCTTCATCACACCATAAAATTGGGGGTGTTCGTCGCATTTTTAGGCCTCGCATTTCAAGGTTCGTTTTACCATGCCGCAAAAAAATAGCCCTTTTAGAGTGTATCTCCTCAAATTTTACAAGCCCAAACCCTAAGTATTTTCCACCCTCAAAAAAATCAACCATCTAGCAGCAAAAAGGGCGCGAGGGTGCAAAGTTTCAAGTATCAATTCAGAGGGAAATTCTATGGAAATCAATGGAAAGTCAATCAGTGGCAAAGTTCTCGTACTGGAGTGTCTTACCCAAATCACTTTCTCATTTTTTGTTGGTACCAGTGGTTAGGGATCTTCTTGGTTCTTCAGCGTAACAAATTTCCATGGTGAGACTTCACCGGGGAATTTCATTAGGTACTTTTCTTTCCTTTTGGGGGATGTTAGAACCGCTACTTCAATGAAGATATGCCTCTTGCTCTTTGACCTAAAAAAAAAAGTCTTCTTGATTTCTCTTTGCTTCATATTTGGATTTGTTCTTAAGAAATTCTTCTCGTTACGTTCATAAGAAATATAACTTCAAAAACAAAGATGTATAATGATGGAAATATAATATAACTTCGGAAAATAAGCCTCCAGAGTAATTACCAGAAAAAGAAATGTTCTATTTAAAGATAACATTTTATCTTCAAAGAAATTCGAGTAGAAATTCTAAGAAAGGGTTCAGAGTTGTGTATTATTATTTATATTTAATACTACACAGTACGTAAAAAAATCTTTTCGTTATTTACCACAGGGGGAGGCGGTAATATTACGGGAATACTGCGTATATCTACTTTCTGATACGTCTTCGGCACTTCAACGATTTATATAAGAAATCTTGAATATCCGTACAATTTTCCTGGAAATATTGTCTACTATATGTTCCATACTTTAATTTAAATATTTCGATATCACCGAAGAGTTAATATACATAGTACACGATATATTTAGAAGGATACCTCTCTTAGGGATTAATAAAGTTTTAACATGTTTAACTATACAAAAATCTTAATATATAATATGTCCTTTTCATGATAAACTCAAAGAAAAGCATATAAGTACGGGTCAACTTCATAGTTTTAAATATTAAACTGTAATTTGAAAGTTGTTAAACTTTGCTCAGGAAATTGGTTTGACGAAACTTTATTGTTTATTTGAACTTCATATTGCTCTTGTACTAAAGGCTTTTATATAGTGTTGTTCGAGAAATGCTTAAAGTGCTCCATTTTTGAATGAATTATAACTGCAAATTTTTAATTTATTCACTGGTTTATGAATCAATAAAAATGAAACTAGGTTTACTTTTCTAACTTGAAATATTAGAAATTGCTATGCTATTTAACGTCGCCTATCTTTAATGGATAAAATTTAAATAGATATGACTTTATTGCTCAAGAGTTGTTTTTAAGTAATAAAGAAAATTCTCTCAATAAATCATTAAATATTTATAATTTTTTTTGTTCATTGTGGTTTATTTGAAATTATCTAACAAATCAATTAAAATTGATATCAGGATGACTTGTGTTCTATTTTATTTTCTCTAGATTTATTAACGACTTTCTAGTCTGCTAATGTTGATGTTCTTTGGGCACGCAATGTTTAGTGATACAGTGGTCATTCGCCCTGGGTTTGAATTCCCTTTAGGTCATCAGAGTTTGTTTTTTTAATTGAAAAGTGTTTCGAATTAATCATGTAAACTAAAATGCTTTTAATTGCATATGACATCGAATTGTCACCCCTTTCTTGATGCATGTCTAGAAATATCGTTTGCGAGTACACCTAATTCACTTACACTTGAGGAAAGATATTACGAGAATAATATCACACCACAACCATTGGGATACTTCCTTGAAGCCTATACAGTTTGTATTAAACCTGAAACCAATTCTAATTACTTTATCGTCGTCCCTTGGTTTATGTTCTCACTTTTCTAAACAATGTAAATTATTTCTAACAATGATTACAATATTATACTGATATCTTTAATTAACAAAATTACAACACATATGGTAAGGGCTCATAATTTTGACCAGTCTGCTTATAAGCATCGATGTTCCCAGTTTGAAGTGCGATATTTTCAATACTAAATAACTTTTTTTGTTACTCTCTTTTCAGAAGAGTTGTTTAGAAACTTGGCAAGCTATTTATCGTCTTATTTTTACTAAAATTAGTTTTAGTACGTTTAAAAATAAATTGATATGTAGAGGTGAATTTGACTCTTATTTTGGACAACTTGGTTATTAATTTGGACAACTTTGCTGTAAATATTGACAGCTAATCCGCCTCAACAGTATGCCCATTGTTCTTCATTTCATGAACAAATCTTACCAAGTCCTCTTCCTGTTCATGTAAGGGAAACCGTAGAATGTCACAAGAAGCCCGGAAACTTTCCATATCATTCATTAAAGTGAGTTGACTTCGGTACTCCAAGTACGTGCGGATTCGCTCATTCCCTGGCCTTTCCGGTAGCCTTTCAAGGCATTTCTCGCTACATCTCTTTCGTAGAGATGATGCTCCTTTGTTTCACCAGGCATTTGTCCAACCTAGTCATCACAAAAGCTAAAACTTCACGAAATTTCGTGAGAAAAACACCTGTCCAAAATAAGGAGTATCATCTCACTGGTGTCTTAGAAGAATTCCCATTTTTTACACGAAAAACCTAATTCACAAGGCAAATCTCACTTCAGGTCAAATGTACAAATCACTACTAACGTGAATCAACACAATATTCAATGAATATTCAATAATATCATTCAAAAAGAGTGAAGAAACATTGTTAGTACTTCACCACAGCTAAATAAGACTGAAGTAAACACGAAGTTCTGTCGTATTTCTCGTAAGCAATTGCTCACACTGAATTTTCAACAAAGCAATTTCAACTCAAATCATATTCAAAATTTAACGTATTTAGTGTTAAAATCTTCCAAAAAGAACAAATATTTAGATAGAATTCATTATTCATCAAATATTGGAATTAAAAATCCATCATTTTAATCAATTTATTTTTAGTGTCCCATTTTATCCTCAAAGTGTCCAAAATAAGAAACTGGACAAAATTATGAGCTTTTCCCCTAAAAAAGATTTATCTATCATGGGGGCGCGGGGAACCTTTGTCAAACACGCGTCTTAACGGTCACTGAATTTAAAATTCTGTACATTAAATAATTACAAACTATTTTGATTTAGAATTTAGATAAAGTGACTATCTAAGAACACGAATTAGCAATCAGAATTCAAATCAGGAAAGAGGATGGAGGTCAATTTTAAGAAATTTGACGGGATGTCGTATTTTATGTTTGCCATTTTGAGCAAAAATTTTGCATGACTTTCCGCAAAGCGAGAAAAGAGCAACAAAATGTATTTTCATCGCTGTCGGACTATTTTTTCGAAGTAATTGAAAGACCGCAAAGTAACGAAAAATCCATTCCCGACAGAAATACGGACATTAATTGCGCAGAAATGAATGATCAAAAATCGTCTCTGTTTTGATTAATATATTAATCGATTGGTACGAATGGGTTAATAAATAGATTTAAATTTGTTTTCAATTCTACTACCATTAGGTCAATTTATTACCTACAAAAATCATTTTATATCCCATATCGTTTTCTGTCTCAGTAAGATATTATAGAACCATTTGTTCTTAAAGTTTGAGTGTAGCAGTTCTTTTCACTGAATTATTGTAATGGAAATGGCATAATTTGTGCTATTCCAATGAAAAATTAACATTTTTTATTTCTTTCCTGTTCTCAAGTGCTTCTGCATTATCGGTTTCCTTTTTGTGTTGGTTCTTGTCTTAACTGTTTCTCAGTCCTCGCAATGCTCTAAACAACCAAACAGTCATGACAGAAACCAACGCAAATAAAAGTCTACTACGCAGAAGAACATGAGAACACTAAAGTGCTAAAAAAATATGTTCATTTGGAGTCAACAATCCGCGGATCGGTACAATTTGGCCAGAAATCGGTAGATCGGCATGAGATCGGCAGATTTAAATGTCAGTTCGCTCTTATGAAATATAGTGTTCGTTTAAACTCATGTAACATTGGAGATTTTCTACAAACGATTCTAGAGCACCATAATTCTATTACAGAAAAATACAGATTTCATTTTTAATTCCATTAGTACATTTTATCTATTTTTAATATCACGTTAAGCTGGCGTATTATGCTTATTGATAGAATCATTATTTAAAGTAATATACCCAGTTACTCAATAAAGTTTCAATAATTTTTTCGCAATTCGAGTGGTTTTACGTTTGACTGCCTTTTGCAATATATTATAATATTCAAATATACTGTACATATTCAATCAAATATTTCAAAGTAACGCGAAATATTAAAAGCATTTAAACCCAAATTTATTTTATTAATAGGATACATAATTGTACGAATTTAGTTTTATAAATTCATAAGAATCGTTTGTGGTACAAAAATATTTGAAAAACATGTCAGCTAATAAGATGTGATTTAAAATTGAAAAACAAGAGGTGCTTCTCCATTAAATACCTGGCATTTTGTAATTTATTCAAATCCTAATAAGAAATTAAAAAAAAACACCCGAAACTAGATTTAAGCTTCTTATGGGGAACATGAAACGTCTTTCCGAATTTTCTTAATACTACACATATCCATGGTTTTTATGAAAATCTTATTGCTGCTTGGACAAAACCACATAAGAATATGTCTGAGCTTTATTCATATGGCTTAACTTTAAATTCCAAGAAGGAAAGATTTTCGGAGATATTGCGATTTAGGATTGTATTATTATAGGTAGTTGATCTACTTATATTTTAAAGAATCACATCAATATTTTGTTATTTAGAAGTTCTTAGCTTTTGAAAATAAGGTTAAATCCCCCCAATCTCACATTTGTTTTACGAGATGTAATCGGCGGAAATGCCATTTTTTGGGTATTTATATTTAATGTAAGGTTTGTTTTCTCTTCTTCTTGGATATAGTAAGACTTTCTGACACCATGCTTTTATTAAACTATTTTTTTTAAGAAATAACAAAGCTCAACAACTAATTACAAAAAGCTTGAAACTGTGCTTTAACGTAATGTAAGTTCAAAGCCCCAGCTCAAAATAGTCCCACTTCTCCTATTTACAAAAGTATTTTTTTGTTATACAAAAATACCAGTAGATAGTAAATATTATGCTTTTAAGATATATTAGGGGTTAAAGTTACCCTTTCCCATGTTAATTTTACCCTTAAAATGGTGTAAAATTAACATTAAAAAATGTTGATATATTTTTACACCTAAAAAGTGTTAAAGTTATGAGAGAGAAAAGTTAATTGCCCCCCGTTTTTTTCTCAGTGTATCATGATCCAGATTCATTCCGAATATATCTCTGGACGATTTCCCTTCTTTTAACTTCTTTTACTCCGTCATTTTAACTAAAATTATAAATTAATTAAAATATAGACTATTTTATTACTTATATATGAATTATTGACCATTGAAAACTTTGGAAATGTGCAAACCGACCATTTGCCTCTGAAATAACATAACTTCATAATATAACTGGGAACAGGACGTTGGTTGTACGTATTTGACCATTTTGAGCCACTTTTTCAAATTTGTCAAAAAACTTTTGGCCGATGAAAAATTATTAACTCTTGGAAAAGAATTATTTTTTAATATAGAATAAAATTACTTTCTTTGAAGCACATAAATAACATCTGCAATTTACAAAAACTTATTTGCAAAAAGAAAAATTTTAAAACGCAATTTAGTTCTATCCTTTTTCCACCTGATTTCTCGAACATAGCTTTGTCAAGAAACTTTTTGCCGATACTGTATTTAAAGAGCATTAATAAATTTTTGGGAAAAAATAACAAAAAGGTGGACTATAATGATTAGTTCACTGGAACGCCTTGGTTCAGAAATCTCCAATTGGCGGGAATTGTGCAAATCGTAATTCTTGTCGAAGAAAAAAATATTTCTATCATAATCGTATTTCACAGCTAAGCTAAGAAAACTAGAAGAAAATCGTGAAAACGGAACTTCTTTTCAGGATTTGAAAAGAAATACACTTTTTGCCAAAATTTTGACTTTAACTGAAGAAAATAAGTTTTGAATGTTTCGATGGCTCAGAGTAAGACTCGAATAACTCGTAAATAGTCAGCTTAGCAGGAAGGCGATTTCAAACAGACAATTAACATGCTACGTTTATAAGCCTATTAGTATTGATTAAATAATTTTTTAGGTATAATGTACAGAAAAGAATAAAAATTGTGAAGAAGTACCCAAAAAGTAAAATCAGTGATAAGCTCAGATAAGCACAGCGAACAAACGGTTCTCGGCCAACGAAATGTATAAAATTGGCTCGACGCGATTCTTTATCCCAAAATTCAATTCACAATCGAATTTTCACGCATTCCGATTTGCAAGCACCCCGAGTTGCACGCATTTCGATGTCACCTGTAAAGAATCTCAGCTACCATAAGCTTATCTGGGCTTATCACTGGATTACTATTTTAAATGGTCTAAGTGTGGAAGGCCAAGAAAAAAAAAGTTCATTGAAATCGGTTAATAAACATAAGTGATAGAGTCCGGCCCATATGTATATAGTAAGGGTCAGGGTACAGTGGGTTCAAGTAGGGTCGGATGGGACCCATTATTAGAAAGATCTCGATCTCATATAGAATATATACTAAAATTTCATCGAAATCCCTTCAGAAACATACCAAAAATGCAGTGCGGTCAAGACATTTTTGGTTATAGCTCAGGTCAGAGAATATCGAGGGAGGAGTGCGACCTACCGTTGGAAAGGTCTCGACCTCAGCTACAACATATTAAAATTTAAAAAAACATTATCTACTTTTCGAAATATTCTAGATCGAAAATCGATTTTTCGATTAATCTGACCTTCGATTAAATCACATGAAATTGGAGTGTCATAAAGCTTGTAGTATTCAATAAGAGCTTTCCAAAACATCAAAATTTTTCGAATTCCGATAGTTAGAACCGGAGATATGGCCATTTGAACACTGAATTTTTGACCTCCTCTAGCTCTGGTCAGGGGGTCGGAGAGGGTTAAGTTTGGTATCGATCGAAAGCTCTTAGGCCCATATATAACAAATCTAACATACTAAAATTTGAGATTGATCCGTGCCATAGGGGCTGAGTTATTGAGAAAACAAAATTTGGGAATGTTTTAAAATGGCGGTAGGAAGGGGTGGGGGTGGATCCGACATCATCAACTTCTAGCCGCCCATCGACATTTAACTTTTGCCGAAAACCGCTTGTCGATATCTCTTTCCGTTCTCTCTCCCGAAGTGGTTATACGACGGACGGACGAACGGACGGTTGGACGGACGGGACGGGACGTCCACGAAAATCGAATTTTGGTGCATAATGATATTCGTGATCTATTAGTGTCAAAACGTGTATATCCAAAATTTGGTCCCGATCTGACGAGGTCGCATTTCACTTGTGACCACAAAATTTGAGATTGTAAAGAATCTCAGCTAAAAAAACAAACTATGTAGAAATCTGAGTTGTTCGAGTCTTATTCTGAGCCGTCGATTTGTTTCATTTCCATGGAAAGAGTAATTAATTTTATTTTTTATTGATTTCAATCGATCAATAACTTTTTTTTATCTTTCCCGCATATTTGACGAAATCATAAAAAATGGGAAGTGGAGAAAACGAGCTTTAAAGTTTTAGATATTTGCCCTAGCGCTTATTGCTGCTCGGCGCTCCTTTGCTTTCGTCTCTGGCATCTTCGATAATACTTCGAATAGAGTTTTGAAATTTTCGTAGTAAATTCTTAGATAGTTTATCTATCGATTTATGTAATAATAAGAGAAATCGTTTTTTATTGTAGTTCAGGAAAGCCTCTTTATACATTAACTATGATTTCTTTTACTCATAAGTTGAATATTGGGATAATAGTAGCGAGACTAGTACCATGACATAAAATGGTATACCTCAATTAATGTCTTTTTGAATAAATTGGTCTGTGAAGCTAAATTAAAAGTCCAGTTCCATTAAAAAAAGAAGATAACAGTGCACTAATTAAATGGTGTCATACTTCCCCTTATGTTTTAATGAATTATTTTGCGGATGTAGTGCAGCTCTGGAAGTAATTTGAAACTACAAAATATAAAAAAAAAATCAGAAAGGATATTTGATTTATTAAAAGTTTATGTGTGAAGTATAAACAGTATAACTTCAATACTGTCAACGCGTTTCATTTTTATATCCCTTTAGTTTTCTGAGTTAGTTTAAAAGTTTAACATTAAACCTGATATTTAAATATTTTTTCAATGATACTTAAAAATTTTATGGATTGGCAATATTTGGGGTTCATATTTCATCAGAATTTTGTGATGCATCATAAAGTTTGAGGAAACATTGAACTTTTGAACTTATGGAAATCAACTTAACATTAATTATTTGATCGTAATCTTCATTTTATTGGATCTAAGAAAATAGATATCCTATGATCGAAAATTGAATGGGAAATTGATTGAGGTTGAATGTAAGAGAAACTTTTAACTTCTCTGAATTATTCAATTCCACAGTTATTGATCTAAAGTTCTAAACTAGAGTGTGCAAGAAAAGCCCTTCCACCCAAATTCTCCATGATTGAGAATTGAATGTTTGATGAGACCTCATATAAAGTGAATGAATAGCGTTATGCCCATCCTCAATAGACTGAATAAGATATATGTGCTTCTTATTTGATATAAGTTTGAGTTTGAGTGTCATGAATAAATTCACCTCTATTTGCCATGGAATATTTCGCGATGGAGTGTGAAGATGATGGGAGATCTGTTGTGTTTATCTTCGAGGGATATATGGCAACTTCTTGCGTTCTCACACTTTCTCAGAGATGGAAGAAAAGCTGTCGCTAGTGAGAAGATGGTATAAGCAAAGGCAACAGTCGCTATCATCATCTTTGACAGATTTTCACATACTATGTCGTTGAAATATCGTAGTGTTTGCCATATTAACTCTGAGGAAAAACAAGATTTTCAAATTAAAATTGCCCTTTGGTGTGGTGACATTGTCATACCACCACTTACTATGACATGCTGCGGATGTTATAGCTGCGAGAGAAATAGGAGTAGCAGTTAATCCGAGAGAATCCTCGATTACGGCAGTTTATGGATATACTGGGAAATCCCATACGCTTCTCATTATATAGAGCTGGGATACAAGATGTGCTACACATTTTCCCAGCGAATGTCGATGCAATGATGAAAAAGTCGCATGGAAAATTACGGGCACGCTATCACACTGAGGTATCTCAATTTATGACAATGTTCAATAACTGAAGGCACCCGAAGCTACCCCAGGAAAATGAGAAATTCTCCAACATTTTCACCATTCTCGGTATAGAACCCCGTAGGTTGGGTTTTGTACTGTGAAAGGATGCTTTGATGATGGAAATTCAATTTCGTTACATGGGAACACCCGACACTTTTATATATATATATTGTCAAACATTGTGTGTGCACCTTCTGTTTGTGAACCGTACACTTCGGCACTGATTGAAAGTTTTCTCGGTTATTACATGCTATTGAACTCATGTTTATATGCAATTTACTACTCATCCCAATTTTACTTGGGCTCACAACTTTCTTCTCTCTCAATACTCGCAAAATGAACTTTCCGCAAGGGAGAGAGAATCTTTCAAAAATCCCCATCCATCCACCATCCTCATTCCGGAAGTTTCCCCAAGGAGACTTTTCCAACATGCTGTGCGGTTTTCTGCCAAGCCAGAGTGCACCGTAACATTTTGGTTTTTGACACTATGAAAATTCAACCAATTTTTCCCACTACACCAACTTAGTTTTTCACCCAATCCACACACATTCATTGCTTTCATTCCTAGTAAAATTGTTGAAACAGCATGAATTGAAGTGAAAGCTAAAATACTGAGTAGTAAAGCATGGTACCATAAAATAATTTCCGGTAAATGCCCACTCACAAAGGGAATCCAAGAACACAGAGGTCTACCTGCGGAAGAATTGATGGATTCATAGATTTTCACATTAATCACTGAACAATTTTGAAATTTTCATTTGAAAACAGCATGCAAAAACCTTTTGACAAAGCAATCATTTTCGTTTAGTCGTTTAGTGAAATTGGATTTGCCGTTGATGAATTTTAATTGCTGTTGTGTTTAGAATTCGCATGTCATTCATTTCAAAATATTTTTAACATCCTCTGGGCCAAATGTGAAGGGATCACCTAGAATAAAGTACTTTCCCTTCGAATAATGTGAATTTTCTTTTAATTTTCCTAAGAGACTTTACATTTCTATTAAATAATAGTTAGTTTATAATAATTTTTTGAGTTATGTGATAATTATATGGCAGTTTCTTAGGAAAACTAAGAGAAAATTAACATTATTCATAGTCATGAACATTTGAAGGGATAATAAGGGAGACTAGGGCAAAATTTGGCAATTCTAAAATTTTAAAATTCGATGTCTTACAAGAGAAAAGAGGCTGAGGCTCCAAATTTTTATCATAGATTGCCTTCATGGACCTCAACAAACGTCAAAGGTTTTAAGGAATTCGAGCAAGGAATATAGAAAATAAAAAAAATTGAAATTTTGAGTCTTGTTTTTAAAATATTTGCTCTTCAGGAGATATTAATTTTCATCGACTTACTTTAAGAAATTGATGCATGAAGAAACAGAGTACGTGAAAGTAGGGTAGAAATATGCAGAATGTTTGAGAAAGAAAGAGATCTGAATTTTGATTTCATGAAATTTTCCTGATGCGAAAGCTGTGCCGCAGCCATAATTGAATAATTTAATTATTTAATTATGGAAAATAAAAAAAAAAGTTAAAATAACCGAAAAAGTTAAAATAACATTCCGGAAATGTTAATTTTACCCTGCAGTATTGATCCGAAATAGGTGTAAATATTACCTTTTTAGGTGTATTTGGGGTTAAAGTTACCCTTTTTCATGTTAATTTTACCCTTAAAAAGGTGTAATATTAACATTTAAAAATGTTGATATATTTTTACACATAAAAAGTGTTAAAGTTATGAGGAAAAAAAGTTAATCGCACCCTCTTTTTTTTCTCAGTGAAGGTATATCAGAAAGAACTTACCTACCTAAAAACCCGTTGGAAGTTCGAACGTTAAAACCGACGAGTTACACAAAAGTGAGCAAGTTCATCGAAAAGGCATTTATTTTTAATAAAATTGAGATTCAAACGTTCTTGCATCTTGAAATTCCACAAAACTACACAAAAATTTACTTTTTGCAGCAACCGTTTACGCAGTCTTGTTGACATTGTTGACGATTGAAGTGTTAAGAATACCGAAATTCGAATTAGCAGAACAATCAGCGCTAAAACAACGAGTATGTGAACTTGCTTTTTAGGTTCTCTAATATAAGTTTTCATATCTTGAGCAATATTGTGTCCAAAGTTGTCCGAAATGCTTTGCAGTAAACTCGTCATTGTTCCGTAGATTGTTTTGGAGGAATATTCGGTCTAATTGCTTTTTAGGATTCCGGTGCATTTTCGAATAGGTTTGGTTTGGCTTTGTTTCTTCGAAAGGTTATAACTGAACGAAGCGTCAGGTTTTGACAGTTATGCCCAACGCACAATAACTTTTATTTTGTAAACATGTTTTTGACATTTCAATGAGAGTGAGTGAGATCTAGATCTAGTCATCTCACTCTCTCTCATAGGAAAATTTGAAAACATGTTTACAAACAAAAGTTTTTGTACGCTGGTCATTAATCTCAAATCACAATAGCTCGCACCGTATCTTAGACGGGCTTCAGACTAGACAGTCACAAAAGCCCCGCTAATTTTAGGCTTTCTTTTAGATATATAGGGGAAAGCGCACTATCTTCGTACGACTCAAGCTCCTTCTTTAAGGATTTCACCTATAGCTTTTCTCTGAAAATTTGAGGCATTGGACCAGCTATTAAAATATAATATTATAATGGGCCAAATTCATTTATAACACATTGAAAAATAGGTGTGATTATGAAAGAATCACACCTAAAATGATTTGTGCGAATCATAAATCGTCCGAAGGTAGCGCGCTTTCCCCTATAAGTTATTGAATTTCTTTGACAGAAATACTTTTCAGATTTTTTTTTCTTTTTCAATCGCCTGTTTGAAATTAAAGGGAACAAATAGATTCATCATGCAAATTTTTGTGAAACAAAGTATTAATTTAAACAAGTTTATCTCTTATCAATCTTATTCCAGGTAGATTTATCCATCATTTAGAATTACATAGGGCTAACGCAGAAAAAGAATATTATTTTTAAACATAAAAACATGACAGTTTAAAAATAATTGAAAAGATTTTCTTTTGCTCAGGAATTAAATTGAGATAATTATTTACATCAAATTGAATATTTCGTGTTATCTCCAGAAAAATTGATTAAAATGAGTTGGACCTCCGTAATTTACAAGGAGCGATACGATGTTATTATTATATTTCTACCCATTTTTTTAAAGAGTTTATTAACCTTAAACTAGTTAAGAAACTAGATGTGATGGTCCATTACTTTCTTCGAGAGATATACTCTGAAAAATACCGGTCACTTGACCTATCATTCTTGCTGTTTCACAGTATTAGTATGTATCTCTTTACTATAATGCAATATCTAATTCTTTGGTATTAAATGTCTCTCAGGAAAAAACACTCTTGTATGAAACTGATATGTAGAACACTGTATGAAAGTTGAGAAAATTTCTAAGTATTTTTCACATAAATTCACTATTCAATCATGAAATTTGTAGAATACATTTTCAGTATATTGAGTCATAAAAATAACAAACATGTAAGTGAATATTCAATGTACATATTTATTTTTAAAGCACTCACCTGGAGATTGGATGAAATACTGTGCTCTATATTTTTGAGTTTTACTTGTTAACATTTCATTGCACAAAATATTAAATAAATCACATAAGATCTTTGAGGAAAATTCTCAGGGCGTACATCAATTGATTTTTGGGATGATTTTACGACATGTACTCACTCAGGGGTAAAATCGCTATGAACGGAGTTACAGGAAATAATTTCCGGTTAAATCATAAACCATGTTTATAGCATCTTACAAGTTTTATTTAAAATTTAATACAACGTTGCATAAGCTGTTAATGATATTATCTCAACACTTTGTAGGTCAACTGAGCAGAGCGGATAGTGAAAGAGCCAATCTTCAGCCCTACTTTGACTTCAATGTACAGAGAAATGTCACGGTGTCCGTGGGTCAAACGGCTTTTCTGCACTGTCACGTTGAACGCCTTGGTGATAAGGCAGTTTCATGGATCCGAAAGAGGGATCTTCATATCCTGACCGTGGGAATACACACCTATACATCGGATATGCGCTTTCAGGTGGGTTTAAATTTGGTTATTTGTAAAAGTCTTTACTCTTGGAACAGAATCCTCTCGTTCAGTAATAACCTTCCCGATTTGAGAGCTCTCTCCGATTGAGGTTTTTCCTTTACCGGTTCGAAGGTATATCAGAGAGAATTTACCTAAAAACTCGTTGGAAGTTCGAATGTTTAAACCGACGAGTTAAGGCGTCTACACATTGGGGACAATTTTCGTCAAAAATTGCGTTTTTGACAGAAATTTGACGTTTCCCCCTACAACGCTGCAGGGAATTTCCTTCAAAAAAGCAATTTTTGACAAAAATTGCTCCCAATGTGTAGAGGCCATTACACAAAAGTGAGCAAGTTCATCAAAAGGACATTCCTTTGAATGAAATAGCATTTAAGACATTCTTCCATCCTGAAATTCCACAAAACTACACAAAAATTCACTTTTCGCAGCAATTTTTGCCCAGTGTTGTTGACATTGTTGACGATTGAAGTTTCAAGAATATCGAAATTCGAAATGGCAGAAAAATCAGCGCTAAAGCGGCGGGTATATGAACTTGCACTTGAGGCTTCCGGTAGATTTTCGAATAGATTTGGTTTGATTTTGGAGTGGCTTTGTCTCTTCGAAAGGTTATTACTGAACGGAGCCAATGAGGGATCCATAACGTAATTTTTCGACACGTCCAAATCGGTGTGGAAGTACGAATTTTAGGACTACATAAATACTTTTTGACTTATGAATCGTGAAAAGGTGTGCTTCGTAATACACTATATAAGGCAAGAGGTAACTCATTCCCATTTTTTCTGACAAGGGTTTCTGGTTTCTCGGGTTTCGCGATGCAATTTTTGGGTTTCTCGGGTTTCACGATGCAATTTTCGAGTTTCTCGGGTTTCGCGATGCAATTTTTGGGTTTCTCGGGTTTCACGATGCAATTTTCGGGTTTCTCGGGTTTCGCGATGCAATTTTTGGGTTTCTCGGGTTTCGCGATACGGAAATTGGGTTTCTCGGGTTTCGCAATGCAGACACTGGGTTTCTCGGGTTTCGCGATACAATTTTTGTGTTTCTCGGGTTTCGCGATGCAATTTTTGGGTTTCTCGGGTTTCGCGATGCAATTTTTGGGTTTCTCGGGTTTCGCGATGCAATTTTTGGGTTTCTTGGGTTTCGCGATGCAATTTTTGGGTTCTCGGATTTCACGATACAATTTTTCAGTTTCTCGGGTTTCGCGATACAATTTTTGAGTTTCTCGGGTTTCGCGATACAGAAATTGGGTTTCTCGGGTTTCGCGATGCAGAAACTGGGTTTCTCGAGTTTCGCGATTCAATTTTCAGATTTCTCGGGTTTCGCGATGCAATTTTTGGGTTTCTCGGGTTTCGCGATGCAATTCTTGGGTTTCTCGGGTTTCGCGATACAAAAAAATGGGTTTCTCGGGTTTCGCGAAGCGTTTCTAGGACAATTGACGAGGGTTTCTCAATATGAGTTACCCCTAGGGGAAGCTGGGGCACCATCAAACACGGGGTATCACCAAACACTGCAAGTTTTTAATCATGTATTCAACTTCAGAGGACAAGACTTATAGAAATTTATAGGCACTATAGGGATGCTTGACCACTGAAGAAATGGCCGTGGTATTCCAAGTAGTTTAGAAATAAAAATTTGTGTTTACTCATACCACGTGTTTGGTGGTATTTCCCCCAATTTCCCCTAACTCAGGATTTACGACAGTAGATTTACCTTCGTTTAAAGTAATATTATTAACGTTAAACTAACAATTTATTTACAAAACTTGAAGTATCTTAATAGTTCGTACGTTTCACAGTCGTAACTTTTCGAATTTTAGATCTATCGACTTCAGAATTCAACTCAGTGGAATCTGATGTTGAAATATCCCCAAAAGCGTGATTCAGGAGTGTACGAGTGCCAGATCAACACGGAACCGAAGATGTCGTTGTCGTATACTTTAAACGTTATTGGTAAGTCTTTATACATTGATGCTACTTTACGGAGCATGTGGGTCGTGTGGGAAGAACCATGAATTTTAATGATTGCTGCAGCAATTTCATTTTGAGAGATACTTTGTGGCAAGATTTTAGGTACTTTCTAAGCTCTTTGTTTTCCCATTCACATCCAAGTAATTGCTTCTTTGAACCCTTCGCTGGTACTTTAGGAAATTTAAACATAATATTTAAAGCTTATATTCTCCCTCCATTGTTTTTTTGCAGAACTGAAAGCTGATATATTGGGTCCATCAGATCTCTACGTGAAATCTGGCAGTGATATAGATTTAATTTGTAAACTATCGCATCGCTTGGCGGATGGTGCCAATTTATTCTGGTACAAAGGTATTTTCAGAAATATATTTACACATTTTGTCAGTAGATATGCAATAACATTTTGTGACTTTTTGAATTCCAACAGACAGTGATATTTTGGAGGCGGCAACAAATGCAAATGAAATTTCCACTGATACGTCCAGGAGGATTACAGTGGACACAGACTGGACTGATGGATTAACTTCCAGGTCAGAGAATTGAAAATTTGCCATTTTGCGTAGTCCATGGGGGAATTTCATTGTTGGATTGCACTCGGCTATTTCAATTTTACTAATCCATCCACCTGATAAACATTATTCTATTTCACAGGGTGACTATTCGTCGGGCAGTTCCAAGTGACACAGGGAATTACACATGTTATCCCACAATCGCGAGCTCCTCCAGCGTCTACGTTCATGTCATTATTGGTTAGTATACATCTCTAAGTTCAATCACTATAATTTGGTCTTGTATGGTAATTTCTGTAATGGCTTCTATCTCTTATAATTTCTTCCATTTAATTTGATTGCCTAATTGACTATTCTTGTTAATTAGATGACTGAATATTTGCTGAGTGGTTAATTGAAAAGTCATTTGATAGCGGTACATCAATGTAAAGGATATTATAACAAGGGTCATCAATAAACCAATTTGCTGAAGCATATACAATTTCAGTTATTAGTCACTAAATCTTTAAAGCTTTGTATCAAGATTTAAATTAGTGCAACTTCACTGAATATTGGGATTCTTTCCATATATAGGATATGCTGAATACGAGGAAATTTCACATTTCTGGAAAAATTTTTTACTGTTTAAACTTTAAAGAGATATAGGTCTGACTATACAGGGCAGCTTATTGATACATACCTTAAAAGTATTCTTTTCTTTATTTCCTAGTGCAATTTTCTATGTAAGACAATTTAGAACAAAAATTCTTGTAATCTGTTTGTAGTGCTCGTGCGGTTCCATCTTTGTGACTACTAAAAGCAAAATGGTACACTCTTGAGAGGCTTCAAAGTTTCTACAGAAATTTAAAAACTGAATTCTTATCATAAGCTTTTAAAAGTACATTCAAATACTCGCTAAAGTCTCGGTTCTATAAAGCAGCTATTTTGCTTCTTGGGTAGCTTTGTCAAATTTGACAATAATAAAAGAAACTGAAATTGCCACGAAACTCTTCTTTTAATGGGTTACATGGGACTCTCAGGTCAAAAAATAGGCTTTTTCTGATAATAATTTATTGTGTAGAAAATATTTTAGAAATTCCAACTTTTGGGATATGAAAGAGTAACTTTAGAACAAAATTAAAAAACAAATGAAAAATTTTGAAAATTCGACCGTTGGTAGGTGATTTTCGGAACCATTCCTCAAAATACAGACCTTGCGGTAGGCAGGATTTCTCCCAGTAGGTTTATTTGAAATCACAAAACCGAATATACTCTGTTAGAGAATTAGTTGGACCCGTAGTTGAACGAAGGATTTTTGAAAAAAAAAAACAAAATTTGGATTTTTGGCAAAAGTTTTTGTAAAAAAGTATCAATTTTATCCTATTTTTCAACGCATTTTGTATTGTAAAAATGGTTCTGATTAAAGGAACTGCAAATTCTTTGTTCAAACACTAGATAATACTTCTCAAAACAAGTATGCAAAATTTCAGAAAGATCGGTTTAGTAGACTCTGAGTGAGTAATCTTGACTACCGCATTGTAAAACGGTGTTTTGAGAAAAACGCGATTAAAGTTTTACCAACATTATGCGCGCGCGGGCGGAATGTATAAGTAAAACTGCTCTACCTCCGTGAGTCTTACTCTGATTGCCTTGAAATTTTCAGAAAATATTTTTCATCTGTTATACCTACTATTAAATAAAAAAATTAAAAAAAGTGATTTTTTTGAACTGAGAGACCTATGTAACCCCTTAAATACCACATTTGTGTCTAAAAATTGCAATGGATTTCCCCAAAAAATGCTACACTTTAAAGGGAATTAAAAAAAAAAACTTTAAAATTTTTGAGTTAAAATTCTTGAAAATTAAGGAAATTTTGCACGCCTTTTCGGAGGTGGGTTCTACATTTATTGGGTAATTTTATAGTTCCGCCTACATGTAGTGATTGCTTTCTTACATTTCAATATAGCATCTGTTTTACACTGAAAATTAAAAGATTACAATTGTGGTCGGAAGAAATAACAGAAGTGAGGCAATAAGGTTATTCTTAAAAGAGCTTTTCAAAGTCAAGCAATATCTCCTTATAGAATATAGGGTTTAAAAAAACAGTTGCATTTGTCCACTGCTGTTATAGAAAAATTAGAGAATTTATTTTTAAATTTCAAATGATCATTCCTTTACTTTTTTGCAGTTTATAAAATAGTCTGAGATGGTTTGAGAAAAACTAGAAAACTGTATTATTTGTGAGTTCGTCAGTTCGTTTGTTTAGTAATAGGACAAGACGGTGATAGATCGCAATTTAAGGCTTTTTTAAGGAGTTCCTAATTACAAAAATATCACCTAGGGTAAATTAAGCTAATTCAAAACCTGTTCCAAATGGAAATTTTTCGCTACTCCAAATGGAAACATTATTGCTTTCACGATAAATATAATACTAAATTACTATATTAATATATTTTCTATACCACAGTTTCATTATTCGCTTAATTTTGCTTAAAATAAAGCGAAAATACATTCATATTCATAAATTTTAATTTGTTAATTACTCAGAAAAATTAAAAGTGTACCTTTCACTATCGAATTTTGCATCGATCGACCATATTTTCCAATGAAAAACACGGGTCTTGGTCAAAATCCCGAACGCCAAAATCTCGAAAACCAAAATCTAGAACGCCAAAATCCCGAAAGCCAAAATCCCGAATTCTTAAAAGTATCATTGCTACACCCACGATTGTACCAGCGCTTGCTGGAGGCAAAGGGAAATCTTCTGTGTCTTTGGAAATCATTCTAAACATATTCCTCCATATAATTTCATCCCTTTCAGGATTTTAAAATTTCGGGATTTTGGCGTTCGGGATTTTGGTTTTTGGGATTTTGGCAGCCACCGGTTTCCAATAGAAGCATTTTACGCTCGCGTATTTTTCTTGTATTTAAGATATTTTCAAATTATATCTAAAGATTTTTCACTAAACAGTAACATTCTAGAAGAGTCAAGGACCAAATTTATGTAATTCTCTTCAGAGAAATTATGAACTTAATGTGTTGAATCTTCTGTCAAAGTTAAAGCGTCTGGATCTGGTTTTGAATTAGGACATTTACCCTATATTCTTCTTCTTTCCAAATGTTCGCAAAAATTTATGATCACTTAATGTGCCTCTATGGCTAATAGAATAAAGACGCAAGGTCGTTTCAAGGTCAAATATGAAAGTGTATAGTCCAGAGCTCAAGGATAACCAATTATCCACTCTTTAAGGCCCAGAACACGGAGCTCTATGCTCCTGATTCCTCGATCGAACGCAGATAACTTCTCCGTCCCCAAACACATTCCTTCATGGTCTCGTTCTCGCGAGAGGAAAATTATTAACAACTTTCAAATAATGACAATTGAAATTTTAATAGAAGGACCGACTTCCACAAGTGTTCTAGTGAGCTTTATTCTCAACTGATTGAAATAAGTTTGGAAGAATGTAAAAGATCTTCTACAGCTCGATAAGTTCGATTCAATACCAACTTATTTGTGAACTGGACATTAATTTTTTAATCTAAATTGGATGACTTAAGGTTTCTAATTTTAAATTTCTAACTAATCTGAGTTTTTTTTAATCATTCCTCCAGTGCACTATTTCCCTAACCTTAGTCCATTTCTGGATTTTGCTTTCAATGCGAAGTCCTACAGAATAAATTTAATAAAATAAAAAATCAATTTGAACTTATCTATATTATCTATTGTTTTGGGTTATATTAAGGCTAAACCTAAATTTAAATACGTCTTCTGGAACAGATTCTTTAAATCTGTCCAATGCACAGTAATTGTTGATCGAAAATAACCGTGTTAAAAAAAGAATTATAAGAAAAAATTGTGACTTTTTATTATGACGTTAGAATAATTTATAAAAAAAGATTTCTTGTCATGAGGATGATCTTGCTTTTAAAGGTTATATTGCAAAATCCGTAGATTAAACCACTAAAAAGCAAAAAAAAAAAAATTATGAGTTACTCATTTATATTTCCTGTGCTTTCTTTCTGTCAAAGTTTAATTTTTGAATGCTTTGTTGTTAGTATTCCTCAGAGTGCACACAGAGTATTCCAAACAGTTCTTTGTTCTGTAAACACTTTTATGTACGATAGCAAATGACATGCCTATATTCTTTATTTCTGTTGATTCAACCTGCTGTCTTTTTAATTAACTCCATGATAGTAGTGAATAAATTTGTCGTGACTTTTTGTTCTTTTTTTCATGGTGTTAATTAAAATGCGAAAAAATGCATACGGATTTCCAACATAACAGGCGAACACCCTGCAGCGATGCAGCATAACTCTGCAACATCCCCATCTTTGCCATGGAACACCAACTACATCTTTGTAGTGATCATGACCTTTGCCAAAGTACTCCAATTTGGGGTCACTGGCAGATGAAAATCCAGAAGTACCATCAACTTGGTGCACGATGGATAGACATAAATTTCATCAAGAGACATTTTGGATGTTCTTGTCAGCCTTCCCAGTAAAGGAGGTTCTGATACTTGCGTCGGATGTGAGAGTGTTTTTAATTGAAAGAAGAAAACATTTAATTAAATTCTGCAAATGTGGTGATTGTTTCGGGAAAAATACAGTTGTGAATTTCAAAATTGCACTGTAAGTGCATGAACGTCTTTGAGATGGATTGTTGACGAGATTGTTGTGTTTTATCAAGATGATACTTTCTCTATAGAAGAAGACTGATACAGATAATTGAGTTTGTTTTACTCGAACCGTATAGTTTATATCCTAATTTTAAATTCTTTTGACCACTTTATAGTATATAACCACCTGTTGGCTATTCCAAAAGTCTAGGATGAAAAGTCCATTTGAACCCTCTTTGGCCTCTACTGAAACGATTAATAGACGAAGTCACATGCAACACGAATTATTTCACTCTGGTAGGTGGAAAAAAATCAAAGAGAAAAAGTGTATAGTTTTATACTTTTGACTCATATTGTGGATAAAAAATAGCGTTGTAAAAAGAAATAAAAATAAAAGAAAACATCTAGATAAATAAAATGTGGAGAAATTTTAAAGTCTCTATATTAGAGATAGATTGATGAGGACATTGATGGAGTGTGAGCAACAGTGTATAGAAGATTTAAGGAATATAAAACAAGGTTAAGAAAATAAAAAAAAGTTGTTTTAATTGCATAATGCTGAGAATTTCCTAGAACACCAGTCAGCTTGAAGGTAACAACGCTCTTAATTTCGTGATATAGAGGGACAAGTATCAAAATGTAACAAATCATGTTGCACCTTGCGATCTGAGTAGAAAATTTTTGCATTTAGATGTTTTAAGGCAGAAGCTCACAAATATAGGGGAGAGTGAGGCAGTTTCACGTAGTTCAACTTTTTTTCAGAGTTCATTTGCAAAACGAATACGAACCATATGCAAACTAACTAATGCGTTCCATTTGTTTCTTTTGGGTATTGACTATCTGAAAATAAACAGGGCAATTTCTAAATTAATTATTTTTCATCCTTCCCCTATAGATGGTTCTATTCCATACTATGCTGTCTCAGAATGATAACTTTTCAGGAGAGCCATTTGAAGTTTGAGAATTTCGATGCTGCCCATATAATTTTTTCAGAAAAAATTAAATATTTCGTCACCAGAAGGGGAATTCTGTAACACCTCTGGTAATGCCATATGACAAATTGGGTTCGAATCTTAGGAAAGCTTTTTCGAAAATGCGATTCTGTAGTCGTGACATTGTCATTTCAGCTCACATAGCATTATCAGAAGTCACATATTTGAGATTTCTGGCAATTCAAATGACAATCAATTTAGTTAACAAATCAACCAAGACGTGTACTGTATTTTCATAAAATCATCAAGTAAAGGGATTTCATTAAAAATTCAATGAATTGCATTTTCGAACTCATATGATATGACAAAAGAGCTCAAATGGCATTGTCAGGTTTCGAACTTATGCGTGACAATGCTACGAAAATTACAGAATTCCCTACTGGACGTCGGATGATCACCAAATTGTCATAAGATATACAGCTCGATCTTAGGAACAACATATCTCTCGTAGTGAAAAGGTCTAAACCGACTTAGCATAGTATGGAATAGAGCTGCCAATATAGTCTTTCATATATCGTCGGCTCTAAAGAAGACTATTGTAAGTCTCAAAGGCAACTTTTCACGAGTGTGATTTAAGATTTGGCAATGTAGCCCTTCCGGACTACCGACGCTTACACTCAACAGGTAGTGGCCCTCTTTTTGGGATTCGCAGGCTCAGCATCCGCACTCTGAGCCTTCCCATGACACACTGACTCCACCACACATGGCGCCAGGCTGTCATACCACTCACCCTGAAGCAGGTCAGGGAGGCAACCTTGAGATTGCAATAGGAAGGGTTGCCAACGGCGAGGAATGTAACGACACGATCGCTACTTAACCGTTTGTGGCGGAAAAATCTTCTACAACAATTAGAATTAATTTTCATTAATTACAGCACGATTAAACTTTAAATAATCGGTAATGGACCGATTCATAACTGATAACTAATTTTGATCCGAAATGCATTCATAATACTGCTAATGTATTTTGGGCAATATCTTAAGTGATTTCTAAATCGGTTGAAATTGATTGTGAACCGGCTATTGTAGCCCTTCCGGACTACCGACGCTTACTCTCAACAGGCGGTGGCCCTCTTTTTGGGATTCGCAGGCTCAGCATCCGCACTCTGAGCCTTCCCATGATACACTGACTCCACCACAAATGGCGCCAGGGTGTCATACCACTCACACTGAAGCAGGTCAGGGAGGCAACCTTGAGATTGCAATAGGGGAGGGTTGCCAACGGCGAGGTACGTAACGACACGATCGCTACTTTACCATTGAATGGCGGAAAAATCTTCTACATTATGAACCGAAATGTAATTTTTGTCCGAAAATCAATTCTATTACTCTTACAGAATTATCTTGGGGGATCTTTTGACTAGTTCATGAATCGGTTTAAAGTTTAAATCGGTTTTAACCGGTAAACGGTAAATGATGCGAAAGTACTTTTGAGGTATAGCATCTATGTCACGAGTTCGCGTATTTCGCCAAGCAGAGATACTGTTAACCCGTTTTTGAGTTGAATACACAAAGTAGTTGATTTTTATTTATTTGAATAAAATAAAAATATACAATGGCAACATAAAGGCTCCAGGCAGCACTGACACGTCGAGAAACTTAGTCGTTCTAGAGGTAAATATTTCATTGACTTATCTCTTTTGGGAATCTAGACAAAAAAAATTTTCAGAAACAGGTGAGAGTAATTCAAATCGGGAGTTGCAAGATCGATAGTGTTAGGTATTTTCTTTATGTGATTTTGTGGCAAACTGGACATTGATATTCTACATGAACCATAGGAAACTTATAGAAAAACAATGGATAGCGATGGCCAGTTATCGGATCAAATCACTGCACTGGCCTATTCTCCAAGAACTGGATCGAAATGACAGCTAATATCTTGAATTTGACGAGAGTTCCAAACTCCCTGCGGAGATATTACACTAATCCTAATGGACAGGTTGCTATCTTCACAGTTTCATGATTTCGGTAGAAGGCCACCAAGTTAATAAGGCACCAGAAGCTTTTCGATGCAAGTCACTACTCGTTCAATAGATCTTGCTTCAAATTGTCAAGTATCCATGTAAGGTAAAGTACCCTGTAGTCGGCCGGTTCCTCAACTCGGCCAGTGGGGTTATTTATTCAATTTACTTAGGTTTGCTAAAATACGGTTTTACAGATCTAACATTATAAGGTCTATTACAGGGTGGCTGAAAAAAATGTAACAACTTTCAGAGCACATAGCTGTCAAACCGCTGGTGACAGCGGTTTCATATTTTGCATAGTGGTAGTTCATTTTATTGGCTAAAAGCTTACAAAAGCATTTTCAATAATATTTTGCAAAAGTTTTTTAAACCGTAATGGGACTCAAACGTGACAATTTAATGTGGCTATATTTTGCAGGAAATGCGGAAGCAGCTATCGTTAGGGCTCTTCAAAACCCTGAATATAACTAAATTTTCCGGTTTTCGAAACATAACTTGGTACAGGGATACTAGTAGCATTTTAAAATGCTTTGGTGGAGGTCTAGAAAAAGTTCTTCATTGCTAGTCATCGTCCTTAATATGAAGAAGCAAATTGAACGAAAACTGCGTTACATCTGCAGACAAACGATTTCTGAGACGCATAGATCGTGAATAACCATGAAATAAATATTGTTAAAGAACCTCTATATGAAGCCTTAAAAATCCTAAAAAGGAAGAGACATCGTCGATCCTCATAAAGAAGTTATGCTGTGAATAATGTTTGTGAAGGAATTCACAAACATTTACGAACATTTTTACAAAATATTTTTTTCTGTGTAGAGGAAATGGGGCAGTAATAAACATCGAGTAGTTATAAAGCCTTTATTTTTTAAAATTACATTTCATATCTACTTCAGAGAACAGACCTTAAGAATTCATAGATACTAGGGTAAGTGTGCCAAATTTCGGCATAGTTGCGTGCAAGTACCAAAGCTTCAAGTTTGAAATGTAATCTTTTTAATACAAATTGAATATTTTTGTTATTTTTTTTATTAGGAGTGTTTCTTGGAACCTTATAGATAGTTTATCGTCTTTATTTTTTCTAAAATTATTCTTAATACAAATTAAAATGAATAAAAATGTAGACATAGAATTGGTGGCCTATTCCGGCCACCTTCATTCTCATAGTTCCTTGTCCTTCCGGAATTCTTCAAATGTGTTTTTCAGATCATCTTGTTCATCGAAGCGACATTTTTTTGTTATTTTTTGCATTGTATAATCTCTAGAGAATACTTATGTAAAAACTAAAAATTCATGAAGATTTAAGGGACAAAAAATGTGGTCGAAATTGCAACCTGTCCGGTACTTGGTACATACAGTAGGAGTAGACTCTCTCAATTTCAGGCATTTGGGACCGAAATGTCATACGAATTATAGCAAAATTCGGGCATCAAATGGTTTGAAATGCAACGATTTTTTGTTCTTTCGCATACTAATATTAAGTTTACATAGTCATATTAATGGTAAATTCCATGATACCCCTTTTATAATGCAAAATCACATCATAACTAAGGCGAAACATGCCAAATTTGAGAATATTATCTTCATTCGAAAACTTAAAAAAGTCGATAAACTTTTTTCAAATTTAACTGCTGCCCGAATTAAAAATTGCTTGATCTTAAAAGAGCCGAATTAGCGAGAGTCTACTGTATAACCTACAGGGATCATTTTCCATTGAAGAAATAGTTGACATACCTTCAAGTATTTACTTACTGCCGCATTTTCCCCTAGACTTATTCAAGGTACAAAATTTAATAAATTCATGTGAATATTTTTTCAAGTTAAATATTGATCAATTGTATTATTCTTATTTTTTCCACGAAAAAAATGGTCTTTTCTCAGCCTAAACCACATCGAAAATTATTAATGGCTTTAGCGAGAAATTGCCTAAGAAAATGTCAACAAGGCTTTTCCTGAATATCCTTCTAACTTGGATTGAATCACAGTCCCTCACCGACTAGAGTCATCAATCTTTCCAATCTCTTCCTCATCACAAAAGAATTACTCAGTGTGCAAATTCTCTCTAATGATCCACACAATAAAAATGTTTTACCATACTATTTTGGTAGCAAAAGTTTTGTCACCCACTCAAGAAAAGGGCCATGATAAGAAATCTTGGCCCTAAAGTGCTTAAGAAAATATGAATCAATTTACTAGAAAACCGCAGAGAATTCAAGAAAAAAAGCTGTCATACATAGAAGCTCTGTCTAAATTTTCGTGTTTGAGATTGTTGGTGGTTGTTTTAAGGGTGTGGGCGTTACGGGGTGGGATTGTTTTCTAAACAAAATTTCTCAGCCATTGTTGTCGTCAACTGGAAAATGCCTCTTTTGTGCGCGATATTCAGAGGTCGTGCCACATGAATTATTCCTCTCGGCGGATTTTGGAGAGTATATTCCATTGATTTCTGTCACGTGCACAGAGTTTCTTGGTCTCTGGCTTCATTGTTTGCCGATGGTGGATTAAGAAAGTATGTGAAGTTACCGAGGATGTGGAGGAGGAATTATGGGAAAATTCAAAACACCTACCCGGAAAGCTTTAAACACCCACATGTTAGTACACCCTAACCTTTAATCACTTTACCAGAATGTGGATAAGTATAATATTCACACTTGCTAAAACGTTCAATCTCCTTTTTTTCACAAGCATACCATCTTGAAAACTATTAAAGTATCGTAAACGTATGGAGAAGCTGGAAAAAAGGTCAAAATTGTACTTAACTTCTTGCATTATTATTTTTTAATTAAACCCAATGGGATTATAATAACGCTGCATCAATTTTGAACTTTTTCTTTCGTGTTTGAGTTTTCGGGCAATTTTTCCTATTTCTTAGGTAGCTCAGGTCAAATGATTTACGAAAATTCTTACTGTTTTGATCTCAATTCGATTTTGCGCCCATAATTTCGCTACTTTTCTTTTTTCATATTTTTTGGTCATAGGCAAACACAGCTCCGAGTTTACTGAATGGATTTAATTCTTCATAAAGAAAATGTTGAAGACCTTGAACTTGCCGAAAAGTTTGGAGAAAGCTTCCAGTAAAATTTGTAAATCGACAACAATGATAAAACGGAAATTTAAACGGATATTTCCCGATAACTTAAATAAATTTTTATATTCTGTCTTTTGCACTTGGTTCGTCTGGTCACAATGCTTTTAGAACCTTTAAGATTGTGTATTAATAGAAGTTTGGCATTTTGATTTGTGTACAAGAGGATATACGGAAAAATTACAGGACATCATTTCTCTTGAACTATAAAGTATTCTTATACGAATGTCTCGAATTCCAAGAATCTCCAAGGCTGTGTGCCTTACCAACTCACACGGTAAGCGAACTTAACCTCAGTCGTGAACTTGTGTAGAATACATCGACCTAAGGGGAGGTGGGGCTACTTTGAGCTGTGGGTGGGGCTGCATTGTTAGGGGAATGTTGGCATGGTTCGCATAGAGTGAGCCTTCAAACAACGCAAATTTTCTCTTTATTTGCAAAGAGCTAGTTCGTCATTTCTTAGCCATAACATAGATAATTATTAAGCTCATGAAACGGGATGAGAATTGGTAAGTCAGCTCTTTGCAAACAAAGAGAAAATTCGCATCGTTCGAAGGTTCACTGTGTGCGAACCATGCCTACATTCCCCTATACGATTTTTCGCATAGGGTAAAGTGATATAATTTAGAATTAATGTTACATGATGTTGGACAATTCGCCGGTAGAAGTTGGACATGGCTTTTTTTCTTGATAAATACAGTACAAAATTTGTTTTTAAGCACAAGGAACCAAATTATAAAACAAAAGCATTAAAAATATACAAATAAAAATGAAGTACTAAATTTATCAAAACAAAAAGCCCTGTCCAAATTGTACCATTGTCCAACTTGTACAACTTTACCCTACTGCTAAATGAAGCTAAGGCCTTACAATTATTTTATTTAAATAAGAAACTCATTTGTCTATCCAAATTACATCATATTAAATTTAAGTTTCCTTTAGAAATATGTGAAAAAATCATATAACAATGTTGCCCCTCCAGCTCAAAGTAGTCCCACCTACATCAGAAAGAAGGGAATCGTGCAGGCAGGCGTGTAATCCTTGTAAGAGGTAACAAGGTTCTTGTTACACCCCTAAGGACTGTGGAATTATACGGTAGGCCAATTGAATCTGAACCGTAGTAGTGTAAATCTATTTTTTTCTCTCCATTCGTTCTTACGTCATCTCAATAACACAAGCTCTGAGTCTTCTAGGGAAAACATTTAGAATCAGTAAAATATTATATCTTGGTCAGTTAAAAAAGTAAAATTGATCAGAAATTACTTTAAACTATTCTAATATATCAAAAGGGTTTTACTAATCAACTGCTTAATCTGCAGCTTTTTGTATAGACAACCCAAGAAACAATTTTTTCTTAATATAGTCTTGTAGAATTCCTTAAGTAAGGCACTATAGAACAAAAAATCTTTTTATTTACTGATAACGCTCTTGGTTCCATCACTGAGTTTACTATAAGTGAAGTGGCGCACTCTTAAGGATCTTAAGAGCTTCTATAGGAATTTCAACAAAAAATTCGCACTTTAAGTCTTTTAAAAGTGCACTAAAAGACTTATTTAATACTTGGTTCTATAAGGCAGCTATTTTGCTTCTTGGGAAAGCAATATGTTAGAGCTGCCCTCCTGAAGTATAGGCTTAAAGGTAAAATTTCACGCCCAAGCCAATGAATGTAAATAAAAGTTGCGGATTAAACAGGTATCGAATGTGCTGGACGCAACCATGGCTTAGGCGGCTTAGACAGAGAGACAGCTTCATCATCATCATCATCGTCATCGCACTTTCAATCTCTTATCATCCCTAATGGGGTCGCGGGCTCATGACATCCAATTTAGCAGCTTACGCTTGTCGATCCTCCGCCACTTCAGGAAGATGTTCAGGTTCGATCCCAAGGCGCTCCAAGGCAAGATTCTGAATTTGAATCAGCGACCTTGTCCTAGATCTGCTCCGAGGTCGACCCCTATTTACAATGGCTTTAATAGCTTTTCTGGGGAATCTTCTTCTATTTATGCGCTGAACATGTCCACAATCGAAGTTGTAATCTCTTAATACGAAGAAGCAACTCATCGACTGTTAGCTCCTCATGAACGACCACGTTTCTCACTCGATCTCGACGAATGATTCCCGTAACTGCCCGGAGGTATCTCATCTCGGCAGCTTGTATAGAGGGACGGCTTATCGTAATTATAAATAAGAATAATGATTACACTACGTTTCCATCAGGATCCCACTAAGCCGTCTCTCGGCTTGAGTTATAAGTCTGTCTAGGTCATAAGAATTTCTCAATCAAATTTGCAGGTATTCTGAGTTGAAAGCACCTCAAGTTGAAGGGGTCCATGTAAAGAATCTCAGATATCATAGGCTCATCTGGGTTTTTTGCGTGTTTGTCTTTAAAAATCATCAAATATTCAAAGACTGTTATGCATGAAGATTCACTATCGGGCTACAAATCGTCAGTTGGATCAGCAAATATCGTAACTCGTAACTTTCTCATCACTTCATCAATACGTATGGTCCCATATTACTAAAAGAAATGTTAATGAGATAATGATAAAGTAATGGCAATTGCTGATCCAAACTGACGAAATCTAATACAACGAAAACAATAAATATAAAAATGAAATGAATCTTTCACGTCTTTATTGGACGGAATATTTAAAATAAATAATTTCACAGTGTGTGGTAAGTTAAAGAAAACTAAACCTCGATCAACGAATAAGAAATATATAATATTTGTAAAGTTTCACTATGCTATAAGTACAGTAGACACTCTCTCAAATGGGCATTTGGGGCGAAATGTCATCCGGTTTATCGATAGATTTGGGCGTCAAAGCCTTTGTAAATTCCACAAAAAGCGGTCAATTACAAAGAATCACGATAAAATAGGAAGAACTACAGCGAATTTGAGCAAATTACCTTCATAACTAAACGTGAAAAATGTCAACAAAATTTTCCGCCCGATTGAAAAAGAGTCGATTGAGCGAGAGTCTACTGTACCGGCTTTCAGAATTCAAGAACTTGAAATATTTTAGTAAAGAGTTAATGCATTAGACTAAAAAACTTGACGCAGCATAATGATTTGCAGACTCCAAGAGATTTGAGTATTCAAAATAAAGTAATTAATAGACTCCATTATCATTACTTTTGCAATGGAATCTCTGTGGTATCCAGGTGGAATCTTTCATGGCTTGGTTTCGATGTGGTGAAGCTCTGAATAAACTCACGAGCTTTGGCAAAGTGGTTGAAAATGAGGTTTGGTGGTAAAATTTCCAGTAAATGTTTGCTTTTAGTCCCATCTAATGAAAATTTTGCCTTTCTGTAGATCAACGAATAGATGAAAAACGTTACTGTTTAGAAAAACGATTAGTTTATTGAACATAAATTTACATAAAAAGCTTAACCCTGTATGATCTCTTTCATAAATCATAAAAGGAATTTTACGTCAAAAGTCTTAGTCCGGAAATAAACTTTGGCGAAGTTAGATTTATTCAAAGCAATGCAACGTGTCTAAGCTGGACACGTTGCTTTGGAATCTTTATTGAATTTATTTAGCATTTCTCTTTTAATGGACCATTTTGAAAACAAGTTTTTTTGAAACATTTACTGATAAGGAAGGCCTATCGGATTTTTTTACTTTCATTCCGTGGTACTTTATTAAGAATATTGATAGAAGTATCAAAGAAGGAGGTGGACGGATACACTGTACCTCTCTTGATTTTCACAAATTTATTCTTTACTCAATTATATTATTAAATAATAAAATTGCGAAAGTCAAGAGAGGTTCATTGTTTCCATCTACTACCCTACTTCACTTTATAATCCTAATATTTTTTAAATTCCGTTACAGATGCCTAAACTGAACATTTGATACTGTATATCATATTTTATGCCTTTAGCTATATTTAACAATACCAGATGATGATTAAATATAGCACTACGTGTCTATAAATAGAATTCACAGAATAGAAATCGATTCTTTATTCATCTTGAATGTTATTCTTACGTGAAATGGTATAATGAATGGTTTGATAATGTGACAGGATTACAGAGAACTTAAAATGAATCAACCGAATAATTAATACCTTGCACGCCCAAGAAGCAATTTAGAGTTATTCAAAGGCATTACTCTCGGGCATGTTCACAGCTGATTACAAGAGGGATACCTCTGCGGTGGTCAAATCGTCAGAATATGAAATGTAGGGAATAGGTTACAAAAAGCGTTTAAGTCAGAATGACTCTGAAATAACTCATATTTAACTTAAAAACACGTTTTAAATAAACTTTCCACTTAATGTTACAGCTAAAGAAAATAACCCAATGCAATAAAATAAAAAAGATATAGGCTTTTGAGAGTTTTATTTTAATTTAATGTGAAAGATTTTGAAATAAAAATTGTATATTGATAAATAAAACTAATCAGGAACTGTCACACAAAAGATTGTTTTAGTGTGTCGTAATGTCTTTTTGCAAGCGCACTATCAATGTTTTTGTTATAAGTATGATAGATCAGAATAAAAAGGTATTAAATTTATTCTATTGATGAGGATTTCAAAAATCGAACGGAAGTAGAAATTGGTCAAGAAAATTCATCGAATTTTATCCAGAGCTTTCGGCTCCGTCACCAAGCTTTCATTGAGCGGTTAAGGCTTCCCAGAAAGGATGACCACAATACTCTAGCAAAACACGTTTTATAATCAGGATAAGGCTACTCCATAAACCTGTCCTATAGATTGTTGTATTCTCAACCCCTTAAGGGACTGCCATGCACAGCTATGGATTTGCCTTTATGCTAATGGCCCCCAACGCATTCCATCGCGGAATATTTCGTCGCCACCTCGGGACCCATCCGGATCCTTTAGAGATACATTGCAGAAGGATCGTATGTTTTGGCCATTTGGCAGAAAACCACAGGGAAATTCCTATAAGGATTACAAATTTCATTGCTGAAATACTGGATCAGAATATTTTTTTTAAGTCTTATTGTTTGTAACAACAAATGATCCTTTGCGAAAACAAAAAATTAATAAAATATGCAATACTTTTTTCACAGTTCGAACAAAACCTATTGATTAGGTCCCAGCTATCATGAAAATCCCAAGAGAGAAAATGATTGAAAAATTGTGTGCCAGAATAACTGCGAATTCAATTCTTTTAGAAATTCATCCTTTATTCATCTTTCATGTTATTTTAGGATAAAACAATTCAATGAATGATTTTGGTGTATAATAGGATTAAAAAGAATGAAAACTGAATCAGTGAATAAGGAATGCTTTTGTACAAGTTTCACTATGCTATAAGTACCGGCTTTCAGAATTTAAGAACTTGAAATATTTTAGTAAGAGTAAATAATGCATTAGACTAAAAAGCTTGACGCAGCATAATGATTTGCAGACTCCGAGAGATTTGAGTATTCGAAATAAAGTAATTAATAGACTCCATTACCATTACTTTTGCAATGGAATCTCTGTGGTATCCAGGTGGAATCTTTCATGGCTTGGTTTCGATGTGGTGAAGCTCTGAATAAACTCACGAGCTTTGGCAAAGCGGTTGATAGTGAGGTTTTGTGGACAAATTTCGAATAAATGTTTGCTTTTAGTTTCATCAATTGAAAATCTCGTCATTGTCGAGGTTGAAAAGAAAAACGGTATTGTTTTGTTTAGAGTAGCAATTCATTTTCTGGGAATTAGTCATTCAATACAGAATTTTGCTGAGATTTTTCTGTATTTATATTTGCTGCATGGAGATAATAATCTAACCAAAACTCCAAGGTACAGTTTACAGGACACTTGAATATTATTGACGAATAATTTATTAAATAAATTCATCCTAATTCTAATGACAATATTAATTTTTAGTCCTGCAGTAGGGGAAGGCTTTCATACTTCGAACTTTTCACATTTTCCCATATTCTTTCAATTAATCTGATGTATCTATGTCAATATAAATATTTTAATAACTAGTATTAAGTCACATATTTCCTGAATAAATAGGCCAGACTCATTAAAGGAATATGGGAAAAATTGAAATGTTCGAAGCCAGAGTGTGTGCGAAGCTTTGATATCCTTCCTCTATTAATTTTCCAGGGAAAGGATTTTTCATCCCAATGCAACGTCCCAATCCAGTATTTAAATATAGCGAAGTTCAAAGAATGAACATGTAGGGTAAAGTGTATAATTTGGAATTAGTGTTACAAGTTGGACAATTCGCCGGTACAAGTTGGACATGGCTTTTTTCTTGATAAATACGGTACAAAGTTTGTTTTTAAGCACAAGGAACCAAATTATAAAACTAAAGCATTAAAAATATACAAATAAAAATGAAGTACTAAATTTATCAAGACAAAAAGCCCTGTCCAAATTGTACCATTGTCCAACTTGTACCACTGTCCAACTTGTACCACTTTCCCTAATACATTTAAAGCTAGAAAAATTCCATTAAACTGAAATATATTCGAATTTTAAACATTTGCATTGTAGGTCAACGCATCTATTCCATGTTGCTAAAATGTGATTCATCTGGTCTGGACCTTTCGAATGCATTAAATGTTTTAATATTTTTCAGTGAATCTTTAAATAGAACTTACGAAAGAAACTACCTATTGTAGACTGTACTAAATATGCCAATTTTTTTTAACTTTTGGTCAATAATGACATTTAAGTTCATTTTATAATTAAAAATAGCATATTAATCTTTTGGCATTTGGTTAAAAAAAAACTAAAATATAATATTGGCTTGCCAGAATACAAGTCAAGGTTTCAAATCTTAAAAATTCTATACTCAGCATGTAAAATTTAGGCTTAAAATCGTTGTCCTGTAAAGTTGACTATTCGCGACTTATTCTAAATACTTTTTTTTCAAATCCAAATTCAGGGAAAACGAGTTTAATCCACCCATTGTTATGTTGATATGGGAATATTATCCAGAGGCTGACCCAAATACTTAACCAAAAAGAAAAAAATAAGGGCGTACACATATATATATATATATATGATATAAAAATGAAAAATATTCGATACATTGTGCAAAATTTTAATATGTGGAGGATATCTCGAAGGATTTAACTTTCACCATTGCCATTGTTCACTTGATGAAATCAGTCAGGAAAAATGTTTTAATTAATGCGAATTACCATTTCCAAGTTGTTTACGCCAAATGCCATGGGATAATAACTGTTCTACTTTGAACTTTGAACCGCTCTATTTAAATTTTTGCACAAAAAATAAAAGGAAGTGAACTGAAAACTAATAATCTACATATTTCATAGTTTATCACTATGGAATATTTTAATTATTGCTACTACATTCATAGTGGTTTTAAGAAAACAAATAATACTTTTTTTAAATTTTAATATACCTAAATTATGGAGTCACAATTTCAAAAACAAAACAAAAATCTGGATAATAAAAAAAATCGATGAGTTTTAGATTTGAAAATTGGCACTATTTTTTGAAAAAATAAAAATTAAAAGATTAAAAAAAAATATTAAAAGTTAAAAAAAAGAAATAGAATGAAATGAAACACGATGTCATTTTTGTATCATTAAGTCATGTTTTTAACCCATTCAATCCCAGTAAATGTACCAGAAATACTTGAGATAGAATATTCATATTTTGGGATTAGTTTCCTACCGATTAATAGATGAATTTTTTGAAAAGAAAAAATATATCTATTATGAGGGCACGGGGAGCCCCTGTCAAACACACGTCTTAACAGTCACTGAATGTAAATTCTGTTCATTAATTCATTACAAACTCTATTGATTTAGATAGAGTAACTATCCAAGAAAACAAATTGGCAACTAGAATTCAAATCAGGAAAGAGGATGGAGGTCAATTCTAAGAAATTCGACGAGATGTCGTATTTTCCGTCCGCCATTTTGAGCAAAAATTTTCCATGACCTTCCGCCAAGCGAGGAAAGAACAACAAAATGTATTTCCATCGCTGTCGGACTATTTTTTCTAAGTAATTAAAGAACTAAAGTTACTAAAAATCCATTCCCGACGGCAATTCAGATAAAAATTGCCCAGGATTAAAAAAAATTTAAAATCACTCAATTTGCGTATGATGTATAATACCATGGTAAGGAATGGGTTAATGAAATAGTCCCATACGTCCTCATACAAGAGTGTCCTTTAAACATTTCTAATAATGGATTTTCAAGATCAAAGAAAAAAGAACTACAATTGGCGCATTTATGAACCCATGGATGTCGTGTTTAGACAGTTTTGAAAGGTTTTAGAAGTTCTTACAGTTTTGAGACAATCATAATCGGTTATGATAATCCGGTTATAAACCGACTTTTCCCAGAAAATAATTTGTTTTTACTTCTAGGCTATTTTGGACAATATTTTAAGTGATTTATAAATCGTTTGTAAATCGGTTTGAGCATTTCGCAAACCATGGGACGCTTTTTTATCCCTTTTAATTGAAGTCTTTTTTTCAATTTTAGAAATAATGAAAAAATATCCCCGTATTTCCTGTATTTGTACTGGATATATCACCCCTAGTATAAAGGGTTGTGTCCTTTTATTTATTATACGCCAAAGACAACACAAAATATTCCTGGAGATACATCAATTTCAATTTTGCTTGACTGTAAGGTCCGAATGATGATGACATTAACGGTTGGAAATATTCAAGAAAATAGGATCAGTGTAAGTAGATAGGGGCATAAATCATTCAATTAAGGAGCTGAAAATAACCTTTGTATGGACCTTCACACACTTAATGTATGTTCATGCTTCCTTCCATCTATTCGTTATATAAATATCTCACGAACAGTCACTATGAGCCTTATGCTACTCTTCTGTGGCAGATTTTGCACCACATTTTGGGAGGAAAAAAAAAATCTGGGAAAAGCCAAATTGTCACCACATCTCATGATTGTCCAACTCTTTTGGCACTGCTAGGGGGCAATTAAATTCACATAGGGTAGACCCATAAGTGACAATATAAATTTTCTCAACTGCACTTTTGAGAACTCTGCAGAGATTGCAAAATACACGATTTTACCGCCCAGTTGAAAACCATCTTCCCATAAGAGTTGCAAACTTTTTCCCATTGCGATAATTCCTCTATGATACCTCTTCAAATTCACACTGAAAGTTGAGAAAAATCTCACGTCTTTTATTATAAATTCTTTTTTTCTCTCAAATATCCAAAGATCTCCCTCGCATGGATGAAAAACAGACGCTGCTTGAGAGATTTGCTAAAAATTTTTGTAACTGGAAAATTTTTGCAAAGAAATTTTATTGAAAAATATCTCAATCGAGTTGAATATGCTTGAATTTAATCCTGTCTTTGATGGTTCTATACTAAATTTCTACTTATTGATTTTAATGAATATAATAAATATATATTTTTTTATATTCTATGAGATTACTGCAAAATATTTCAAGATTCGATCCAATGCATGTTCTAGATTTCGTATAATGTTTGTAGACTTGGAAACGCCGTGTTTAAAGTATAAGAATATTCGCTCTATAATGCAAGTAAGCCCCTGCTAAGTTGACATTTTTCAATGTATTTATACAGAAATCTAGTATATTCATCCTTTGACATAATACTCGATCTTAAAATACAAAAGAACTACTCACTTTTAAGATTTCGTGTAACGGTCGGAAGTGCAAAATAATCCCCATATGAATTTAGGTTGAAGTACGAAAAGGTGACTTCCATTCCGCAGGCCTCGCGTCAAGGACTTGAATGCAAGTATCCCTGGTTTAAATTATTTAAGTCACAAAATCCTTCTGGAATTAGGCGTGCTAGAATCTCATCCTTTTTGTTCATTAAGTTCTGCAGAATTGGAACAAACTTCTCCATTCCATTTTTGGGTGCGTAGCGGTTTACTACCGATTAAATTGGTTAATAAATTTAAAAAGCCATTCCTAAATTAAAAAAAAATGCTTAAGAAAAGCACATTTTAGAATATTTTAGCATGAGTAATAAGTATACAGACAAATAAAAAGTAAACTCGAGAAGGTTATATCGACCACTCAGAATATAATGCGACCAACTCGATTTTTTGCAAAATTCGTTTTTTTCGCTTTTCGGATACTCCGTGACACCCTCTACCTTCCCTGTGAATATTATACCTGAATATAAATTATTTCCAAAGTTATAGCGCTTTTTCTAAAAAAGCAAAATCTCACTCATTTTTCAATTCAGTCAGGATAAGAGCCGCATAACTCGACCGTGTGACGTCATCATTTTGCTTGTCAAAAGTATCCCGGCTGATTTCACGACAATAGATAAGCTATTATTTGGCTGCAAATAAGTATAGTCTTCAATTTGGTAATAACTAGTCAATAACTAATATTGTTAATAATAATTAATAACTCTTCTATAAAATTAAAAAAAATGGATCAAAAACTAAAAATTGGATATTGAATACGAAATAGGCGTAAAATGCTAGTATTTTTATATGGAGTTTGACAGCTGTAATGGACATTTGAATGGCTTATATTTTATAAAGACCAAAGAAAATTTCACGATTTAATCCAGAATATAAATTTTGCGAATATTGCAATTATTTATGAAATATTACTGATATCTTGATATTTTTTTGAGGTTCTCTAGTATTGCAAGTATTGCAAACCTGGATAAAAGCAATAAAATGCTAATTTATTATGCATCAAACTTCTCCTTGGCGCGAGAGCTCATAACCTATTAACTTTTAAGAAATTTTGTTGCTTGAAAATTGGTTAGAAATAATAATAAGAAATATGTGAAAAAGTGAAAATAATAAAAACTAAACAATATAAGACCTACAGGTGGTGTGGTTATCCGTCCTGGGAATCCTACTTCACTGAAACACTACCTCTTGGTTCGATAATTATATCTTTTTATTAATCAATTTTCACATGAAAGTTTTCTACATTTTCTTTCGGATAATTAGTCGCCATTCCAAACTTCACTTCTTCTACTTCTTCCTCTTCCAGTTCCCCATCCTAGACACACACCAACTGATCGACATTTTCCCATCACTATAGTTCCCACAGGGTAAATTCTGTAATTGTCGTGGAATTTTCACGCTTGCGTTTGAAATGAAACCTGTCAATGCCAATCGAACTTTTGTTCTCATATCACATTTGTTCGATTCGAAAATGCAATTAATTGATTTTTTCACACTTTAAAACCTAAATTGGCATTTTACTTTAATTTCAAGTGATAACACTAATGTATAGAGAATTTAATTAGCTTTCGTTCAGTAGAAAAAAATAGTTGATAACTTTTTTATTATGTTAAAAATTGAAAAAAAAACTAAAAAATGGGCGTAAAATACCAAATTGGCGTAAAATGCTACCTTTTTATACGTAGTTGGCATCCGAAATGGACATTTGAATGGCTTATACTATATAACCTAAAAAATGTTAATATTTTTGAGTTTTGTCACGATTCGAAAAATACGTGAAAATAATAAAATAAATATTAAAAATTAAGTAATATAAGACCAAGAATTGATGTAGAATGGTAATGTAAAAAAGGTGAATATTCACTTTTCGCTTTGTTTTACTTTTTCTTTTCTTTTTAAACTATATATGAGAATTTTAAAAATTTACAGGATAATATATAGATATGAGTTCTAAGATTCTTGCTAAATTGTTAGAAAAAAGAAAATTCAATATGTAAACAAATAGTATAAGGAAATTCAATAGAAGTTGCCTTTTTGCTACGAAAATCTGTAAAAATTCACTTTAGCATTTGTTGTCAATTTTCACAAAATTTATATAAAAATGACTAGAAAAATGGGAAAATATCTATTGAAAAAATAATTTATGAGTCCTAGAACTGCTGTAGAAGTTTTACGGAAAGAAAAATATTGAAAAATTGCTTTTTTGTGGAGAATAATTGCACTGGCATTTTATGCCAGTTTGGTGTTTTACGTAATTTTTTTGGCTCGGGTTTTAAAGTTTTAAAATGTCTTGAAAAAATTACTTATCAAAATTAGAATACATAGACAGTGATGCGTATGGGGAATGATATCGAAACAATTTTGACAAGTGACAAGTGACCAGCCGGGTCGCTTGGCAGCGTGGGAAACTCGAGTTGTTCGGGTCTTATCCTGAGCTTTTGATATGACAGCTCAGGAAAAATATGTTACAACTCGGAAAATATTGTAATAGTTATTAAAATACACATTATTTTGTGAAAGTTTTATGGAATTAAGATAGCTATTATCGAATCCTTCCGTTTGATGTACAATATTAGGAAAGTGAAGTTAAATTAATTGATTTATTAGCAAATGCAAATCTCAGCTTTAAATCGCTCTCCTGTAAAGTTGGCCATTCGCGAGTTAGTCGGATTATATTCTGAGTGGTCGATATAATTTACAGGTACATTGGGTACGGGTACATTCATCGCTTCGCGGCCTAACGGCTAAGACCAAAGTGAAGGGTACATTACCGATTCGACCGTTGGAAGTTTCAAGATTTTTCAAAAAAGAATCCAAATTTAAGCAAATCGGTTGAGAAATAGCCCCTTCAAAGTGATTAAACTTTGATCTTCGAAAATTAGACATCGAAATGTTGTAAGAGAAAAATTCAAATATTCAAAAATATTCAAAGGTTCGCGCATTCAAAGGCTGGCCACTTTTTCCCAGTAAATTTTAATAAATAATTCTCTGCATTCTTGATATGGGAAATTCACTGAATCACGGTAACAATTCCAGTTACGAGAAATTTATATAATTCAATGGAAGTCTTCTTAATAAAAACAGCAAATGGCATCAAGGAAAAATGCAGGAATAGTGAATGGAAAGAGTCAAATATAGGGTTATTGCTAAAATTGCTATAAGTAAAGAAAACGGTAAATTGCGTGTTTTTTTTCATTTTTCAAGAGCGTACTGCAATTTTAATATTATATATCTTATACCGGTGAAGAAAAATATTTATCTTATTACGTATAAAACAACGTTTTACAGAATACATGAAGTACAATAAAAATTTAATATTAAATCTCAAAAGATCCGCGCAATAGCACAAATAAAATTTTATGTAAAGAGTTTTATTTTATATGGGCCATGCTCTTTCATCCGAAATGACATTCCTTTTCCCCATCCTTTATCATTCGTAATCAGTCCTGGAACTGACGTAAAAATTCTTGACTGTGATTTCATTCCTTCACATTCATATTACCTCTCTCGTGCCATTGACTTCTTCGTACCCTTACGCCCACAATCTCTTCTTCTTGAAGACACTTTTGGGATATAGCGTGACTTCACGCTCTTCGACCCTAGACTTTGATGTCTGTCAATTGCATTTTGCGCCACAGGTCATGAAAAAAAATTCAATTAAATGTCTGTATGTCACAAAATTCACAGATTTATATTTATTTGTGTTACTTTCTCAATTCCCTAGCTCTCTTTGAGCTTAATTTATAATAATCCAAGTGAATGTAATTTAAACCAAAACGACTATACGGTCGAGTTATTATGGAATTTAATGCTTTAACTTATAAAGCAATTCCAGATTTAATTGTCTTTTCTCAACCGACGAAAAGTCCTTTCACGAAGACAAATATAATATGTCACTAAATCAACTATATTTAAGAAACCTGGGTCTCGCTCTTGAGTAGTAAGGAAACGTGGGGCACTACGAGGCAAAATAGATATTATATTTTTTAAGATATTCCAAAATACCTTTTCTGGGATACCTTAATTTAGTGTATCTTTAAAATAGAGTTTGACACTATTACTTTAAATGGAATGCGACTTTAAGATATCGATTATCGATATTGATTTATCGATATCGATTGTAGTATACCTGATCAAAAATTTCAATGAATTCCTGGATCTAGATACTTCCAGGTTTGTACATGGAATCCACAGTAGTCATTCCAAATAACCGAGATATTAGGACAGACGGTTAACCGGTTTTGGATTTTTGGATGGCTATGAAACCGGTTAACCTTTTCAAAACCGGTTTCAATTTCAGGATTAAAAGTCTGAGAAATATTTCGCAGAGTATCTTAAATTTCAAGAAATAAATTTAAGTTTAAAACAAATTTTAAAATTTCTGTAAAGAGGCGGTTTTAAACCGATTTCATCTCTAAAAACCGGTTTCAAAACCGTCTCCGGAATAGGGCGGTCAATCGGTTTTTTCGGAACCGATTAACCCTTTAAGAACGATTGGAACACCGGTGTCCTATAAAGAAAATATTTTTTCCTGACTATCTAAATTTATTTTTTTGTTATGTCTCTACCTAGGATGATTAACTAACGGATGGAGCATTTTAATTCACAAATGGTATATTTTCCTTAAATTCTTTATAATTTTTAAGCTTTAGATCCCACAAAAATAAATAAAACACGAAATGGTAGCCACATATACAAGTGAATATATTTTTATTGAATTTAAAATCTGGTGTTACAGATAGAAAATTTGTCAAAAAAATTCAAAAAATTGCGAATTTTACGTTTTTTTCATAAAGGTTTTAGGAACTATTATCCTCGTGCAATCATTATAAATTTTGTGCTAATAACATAATATTAGATACTCTTTCATTTGGTAAATGTTTTAAAATGATTGCATTTGGTTATTATTATTAATCGTATCGAGATATTTATTACAAGGTAATCATTTTTACAATGTCATATCCCGTGTTGGAAGAATTTGCGAAGTCCATTGTAGACCGCCCAGGAGCGCCTTACCGTAGTGTGGTGAATGCTTCTTCCATGCTTCCGGAGTTGTTGGGCGAGGCGGTGCATTTTTATTACGTTATATCACAGTGAAAATGTCTTTTTCTTAACATTCAGATCTTTGCACCGGGCGGGACTCGAACTCACAACAGTGAATCGAGCCAGGGAATCGATCCGCCCAAGAACCAACGGTCTTGCCTATTGCGCCACTGATTCCCCATGATTTGGTTTTATACCAAAACTAAAAAACCACTTAAGAAAATAATATACCACATTTTTGTACGGAAAATGTATGAGAATCCTCTGCCCTGGTCAATACATAATTGTTAAATAGAAGGTTGAATGAATGTAGAATATCTTTTGCAAGTCTCTAGCTATTTGCTATGTAGTAAATATTTAAGCTCAAAAATGGCGAATTTTTAAATTCTCAAATTCATAATTGATTTTATTTATTTTTTATACTTCCAGTTTTTTTTAAGCAAAACCCTTTTGGCAATAAAAACTACAATTCTCATATGTAAGATTTTTCATTAAAGCGAAAAATATTATTCATTGGTATTGTTGGAAAAATTACTTAAATTTTTTGGCTATTTTTGTCTTTATCGTTCATAGAAGCATAAAATACACCAACTCTGTTGGACTTTCCAAGGTTAGATGCAAGACTTATCATTGATTATATTTCTCAGTTTAATTTTTATTGTTGATTTTCAGTCCGTAAAAAGTGTCTCGTCGTTAAAGGGTTAACCGTTGTTGGTATAACTAATCCACAGGAATCAATATGTTCGCATTCTTCATTAATTCCCTTTAAATAAGAAAATAAAATGTATGGAATTCTACCTAGTCAAGTTATTCCGTGGAGTATTACTCTTTACCTATTTATAGTAGTCTTCAGACCCTCATTTACCCAGTTTACCCCAGTTCCCGAAGGTATCACAATAAATAGCGGGCAATTTTATTGCTCATCTTTAATAGTCCAGTCCTAAGTTAATTTTTTCTAAAAATCGTGATTGATAAAGAAAATTAGAACAGTTAAGCTTTATGACTAAGCCTTAGGTCTAAAGCCCGTACGATGGGCAGTACAACTAAATTGCCTGACTTCGCATCACAGTTCTCTAATTTCTTACCCCTGTTGGGTTGGCGTCCTGGTCAACGCTGTCGAACCATCGTAGATTGGGTCGACCTTGTCTCTTCGAATCATAAAGTTTGCTTCTAAAGACTTTCCTGAGTCGTCCTTATCCTAGCAATATTAGACAAATTATGCAACTACTGACATTCCAACCCCTTGTAGTTGCTCAACTCCTCAGGTCAAATGGCCCTATGACGAGAAGTGGTCAGTGTGCTCTATAGATCGAATGAATGTCGCTCATACGCTTATTTCCATTGAAATATAACTCATTGAAGTTTTTGATATAGGAACATACCGTTCAAGCTTTTGTAAATATTACATCCATTAAATCCCTTTCAAAATATCAGCAACATCGACCCACGATTAGATTTTCCGAACATGCTTTTACTTTAGCCATTCTCTTTAATCTACTCTCTGTCCAAATATCTTCCGGATTTATGCAATCCAATCAGTTCTTGCGAATTGAATGATGACAATCTCCGTATAAATTGCACTACAATCGCATCCGTGATCATCGTCACACCGTTCTCATCGTCGCTGCATCTACATAATTAAATTGCTGTGGGGAGTGGACTTTGAGAGAATAACAAATTTCATTCAGTAGAAAATCAGTGATGTCGGGGTGATTGAATGGTTCCAATTGGATTGCCTAGAGCTCCAAAGTTTTCCCATCGTGATTCTATCTCATTGTCACGTCTTGAGCATGTGCTAGAGAGGGAGAGAGTGGTGTTAAATAAATGACCAGTCCTGTGACGAAACGATGGCCAAACTTTTGCCCATATATTGCTTCACAAGAGGCCCTCAATGGTGACTATGGAAGCCGGAGAGGGATTAATTTTCCACCTTATGGACCTCTTCCTGAGCACCTTAGATGGGATCATAATCATTTCGTTGCATACCCCAAAAGTACCATCATTACTATAACACCATTCAAGCAGACGTGAAGATGATGACAAGGCTTTAGTTTACGGACTGATTCTGAAAGGTCTAGAGAATACTTTGACATGAATTTTTAAGATGATTTGTCCATCTTCTGTGGAGCACCCTTTCTCATTTGATGTTCAATTAAATGATCCGGATGAATGAATTTCCCAACCTCTGTATAAGGCCAAGAATATTTCCCAGGGTCTTTGTCATTTATCTTAAAGTGCTCCCCTGGATGTTTATCAAACTGATAAATACGAAATGAATATTCACACGCACTCCATCAATTATTAATTTCTTCTTGTTCTACTGTTCGCCCAAAACCTCAAGCACTCAACAAACATGAATCACGACAAATGTCGCCTTTGTGGTGAGGGTATAAGCATTTTTCTTCCATCAGCTATTTTCTCCCCCCAAACACTTAAAAGTGATCTAAATTTATAAAACACCCATCTTGGCACTCTCGCGGATGGCATTTCTTTTTGAATGAGTTCATTGGCGCTGTCTGGAGTACATTTGGTGTGACAGGCACCACTTGATGTCTCCCGTGAGCCACCAACCCCTACTCATCCCCCAGGCTCAAGCATTTTGCCTGTGCCTGGAACATAAATATTCTACCTCGAGCCACATACTCACAATAATCACCCGGGAGATGTAACGGAGCTCTATATTTACATAAATTCATTGCTCCAGGACTCCAATGCCAATATTTTTTCTCCCAGGTTCTCCATCCCTTGGCCCTATCCTATTCCTCTTTGCTGCTCGAGATGTATTTTATTGAACAAACATTTTTATTGACAAACTCAGGAGTGGATAATAGAAAAAGCGATGCTCGACATGGGAGAGATTTCTTCATGTTTACCATCGTGGACATGATTCATGAGTTTTTCTGAAGTCATTAATTTTTAAATGAACTGTTAGCCAAAGACAGGGGATTTGCGCTTTATGTTGTGCGGATTGCAATAACAGAGAGAAGATGTTCTCGATTTTGGAACATAAATCTGAGAGTATCCCTCCTCACATCCCTCACCCCAAACATTTTGATGGCAAATCCGAAAAATAACGTTAGCCAGAGGTATTTTTTACGTAATTGAAATGACTTTCAACACAAGTAAATCTACTAATGTATATCTGATTGTACTATCTCATTAGAAACTTACGTTAGAATTTAATGTTTTGAAACAAGGGTTGTTTTAAAACTTTTCTTTAATGAAATTTTATACAACTAGGGGAAAGTGCCCATGTTTGATACTGTAAAATGATGTCCAAGGTTTGTGATTATTTTCTGATTACCACACAAACCGAAGCGATTCTTCCACTATGACAAAAAAATATCTCACTTATTAGGTTCATAATCCCACCTCAAATAGTTCCCGAAAAACCTTAGATTTTCCTCAAAAAGAAAATGGAAATTCAGTGGCGATTTTTATACAAGTTGGGTCCGGGGCCTTCCTGTATAATAATTGATTCGACAATTCGGAGGCCCATTTTCACTGTAAAAATTTCACCGGATACAAAAAAATGCACATCAATATTTAGACGGAACTCCAATCTATCTGCTTAAATCGTTTGTAAGACTGGTTGTTAGTTTTAAAATCACTTTTATGTAATTTTTCTAAGCCATGTTTTCATGACATTAGGCCGCTAGCGAAAACCATTTTTTCACTTTGAGTCCATGAAAATGTCACTCTGCAACCTTAAAATTCAGGCAACAGGGTTGAATGCTATGTCAATTGTCAATAAAATTGGAGGATTACAATAGGTGTAATTATGAAAGAATCACATCTAATGATAGAGTTGCTATATTTAAATTATCATTCATGGACCCTTCTTAAAATATAGGATGGACACAAGTAGAAGTTATGAATTTGTTACCAACCACAAAAACAGTGTCCCCAAGTAAAAATATTTTTTACATAAATATTAATACTGATGAACCCTCTATGTGCCTATGATAGTAGTTTTCCTGAACAGCGACATTAATTAAGAAATACTTATAAAATATCATGTATCGAAATTACAGTTTTGGACTCATTTTTGATTTTTGCTTCCTGAAAATAGGAAAAAAGAGCTAGGATCCTATTTTTTTTTAGGAAATGTGAGTCTTAGGACCAGCTATTAAAATATATTGTAATGAGTCACAATTATTGATTAACGTAGGAAAAAAATAGTTATTATCAAGCTTGGATCGTATCAAGCATGGGCACTTTCCCCTACATATAAAGTTCCTTAAATACTTATCATATTCTTGTACGTACACTTTAAAACACAAAATCCTTAGATTCTTAATTAATTAACAAATATTCTTCCTAAAAGTTTATGTATATAAATGTGTATCAATTAATAATGATGTTCTTCAGTATTAGAGTTTCAATTAGATTATCTAAATGCATTATGTATTTTAATTGTAAATGACAGGTAAAGAATGTTATTTCAGTAGTCTGCTCTTCTGGTCACGATCAAAGGATTAAGCAACTAGGGGATAAAGACAAATAAATATCCGATATAATCTCATTTTATATATGACTAATGTTAATTAGATTTGCATCTAATATTGCTTCACCAAAAATGATAAATATTTAGTAAAACAACACAATATAAATCACATTTTCTTTTAAAAGATTCTCCATGCGGAAAAGCATAAGTGCTTCCTAGGAAACAAGACAACTGATTGATTGCATTAGCGAAACCACTCAATCTATCGTCAATCTACCTGTAATGAGTTTCCCATTCACGAAAATTGATGCAATTTGTAAACTTAGGAATAATTTTGAAGTGCTAGTGGAATTCTGGGCAGATGCGGTATTTAGTATGTGGGTGGTATGCAAAACTTAAACTGGAATACTGCAATCCGTTGAATCTCTCACGCGGGCAATTGATGGAATGATGTGAATGAGTCAATTTATCAGAAGAGGCATACTAAACGACAGTCAATTCAGCAGACGAAATTGATTAATAGCCACATGCCGATGGCAAATTATTCACGCCAGCACGGAAACCTCATTTAATTACTGTTTCCACACCGTCTTTTCTATCAATTCACTTGCATCGCTGGTAAAGGCTGGCGAAATCAATAAAACTTGACGAAATGTTTCAAGGATCGCTACCTTTTGATTGACAATTAACAGATAGACAAGTAGAATTTTCTATTCTATATCATCATGAACGTCATGAATAATTTGACTACATTGCTCTATCTTTGTTAAATGTTACACTTACGCCGGCTTCAGACCAGTTCCCAGTACCTGAAGGTTTCAAAAATCTTAATAACAAGCAATTTTATTGATTTTTCAAAATCTAATGAAACATTTTCCCTTATTATTCAATCCTAAACAACAATTTTCTAAAAAATCATGCTTGATAAGGAATTACAGGAGTTAAACTAGATAGCTAAGCCTTAGGTCTGAAGCCCGTATTATTAGTAAAGCGTTTTATAGTAACAAGGTACTCAGAAATATCAGTATACCTTATATCAGTAATCCTTCAACTTACTGCATTCCTAAAATTGAGCTTTTATTTATGGGTAGGACTCTTCGCGTTAATTGTACTGCTTAAACTCCACAGAGAAAACAGTATAACACGATGATTTTGAGTTCAATTTCTCGACTCCTTACCTTCCAAGGAGTCATATTTGGGAAGAATTTGAGAAATCTGAAGTTTCGAGTTTTTTTGGCGTCACGCTCTTTGTCCCAGATTCTCCTCCTGTTACCACACTTACAACCCAAACGGTTAGAGATAGAGAATTTGGACCCCCCTAATTGTCGACCCTAGGGCCATTGACATGCCCCTCATTTTCCCTTGATCCTTCCATCCTGTTTGCATTTTCAATCTTTTTTCATTACACCAAAGGGAACATTTCATCCATACCCGAAAATATCGTTGAATCATTTCTAACAACGTTTTTTCAAGGCCAAAGAATAAAAAGACTCTAAAGAGAGTACGGAATGGTGTCATATTTGGGCTCGTTGGAAAGGCCTTGGAATTTTTGAGAAGACTGAACCGGTTATGAATCCGCAATAAACCTATTCATAACCTGTAATTAATTTTTACCTTAAAATTAATTTTATTATCCTAAACTATTTTGGTCTATCTTATGAGTAATTTATGAATCGGTTTAAATTGCTTTAGAACCTGTAAACAGTAAAAGTAAATGTTGCGAGAGTATTTTTTAGGTATAGCGTCTAAGTCACGAATTCGAATATTTCGCAAAGTCAAGGAAGCTTTGCCATCCTTTCTTAACCAATTTACTTAATTTGGATTTTTTTCAAAAGATCTTGAAATTTCCAATCCGGATGCATCGGTACCAATTCATAACGAATCGGTAAGGTACTCGTAATTGCTTTATCTATCCATAATATTTTATTTGTATTTGTCCGAATGTTTGTCACCGGGCTAGATAAAGGTCAAATGGTAAGAGATATCGTTTTTCGTTCTTCGGGGCCTCCCCTAAAAGTCAATATTATCCCGAGATATGTATTCTTCTTTTTCTTCTCCCGCCCCTCCTTATCCTTAAAAATCATGTTCATTTAATTTATTTCGAAAATTGCACGTACGATTTCTTTCATTTACAGAACCGTTTTGGGAGTAGCCTAGGTGAATATTTCGTCTACACATATCTGTGATCGAAAAAATTTTCGACATCGAATTTTCAAAGGTGAAATGTTTAAGTACTCTAAAATTATTTCAGGTCAATTTTTTAAAAAATAAACTGCAATTTATTAAAAATTAATTTTTTGAGGTAATTTTCATATAATTAATGGAGCATTTTAAATCGATAGTCTATCACCATAAACACAAAAATCATGCGAAAAATATAATTGAGAGATCTATCTGGTGAGTTCGAGCATTTCTTAAAGCTGGGACTGGCTGGGGCGTTTTGTCATTTCTTTTATATTGATAAGCTTTTAAGTTTTTACAGGTTTTATTTCAATACATAAATTGCATAACAATTGCTTTTAACTTTAAAGCCAATATAAATATATTCAAATGAGTTTCTGCTACACTTTCTTATATAACATTTACTGAGTGCTACTCGCTTTACTTTAAACTCATTCTGTTTGTCTAGCGAACAGGATATGAGTTGGATTTGCCAGTAAGTCTTAAAGTTCTTCATCATGTTACTCAATACCTTTTCTATGTGATGATCACTTTGCATATAATCATTGCAAAAAGGGTGGAATGATTGTGAAGTAGGTGCTAAGGGTGATAAGAAATCCTGCAATGAATGACATAATAGAGAATCTCATTTAGGACGGTCGATGCGTATCCATTTTGAAGACAGGAAACGTGTTGCATTGAAATAGTATTGAATCGATTGAGTTCTCATACTCAATATGCCAAAGACGTTCCTTACATCAAATCGATAATAGATATTCATATCGACGTATTTCATCCGTATGTCTTTTGGTTAAAGTCGATGCGGTACATCTTTAAAATATCACTTATGGAAATTTCTGTGCCTCCGGGAATCACACGCCATTCTCTCAAGATGTGGGATTTTCTCCAAAAGGTGACATATAGGACTTTAAAAAGGTTTTATGCCAATTTTCTGCGAGGAAGAACCGTGCGGCAGTTTTGATAAATGGAGAAATTACATAAATTGCTGAAGCTCTCGAGGCTTGAATACTCATTAAGGGAGAAGATTTAGATTATGCATTAGTTAAGGAACCAGACGGTTTTTTTGAAGAATCGTTTTTTTTTAATTTTTAGAATTCATGGTAGATATCGCTTTGTACATAAATCTTTACTATAAACCCATAAGGATCTCCCATTTTCAGAAATTCTCCCATATTTATTTATTACGGTCCTTAATCGGATTCACCAATGTAAAGCTTAGTATAATATATATAATGTTTATGATTTTAATCAAAAATAATACCTACAAATAAGAAAAACAAAAATTGTGAGAAAGAGTATGAGAAAAGATTGTAATTTGTGATACTATTTATCGTATAAATTGTTTGATAAAGAATGTTCCTTCACACTTCATCTAAATTCCGTGATATATTTCCTCCTTTTTGACATTATTTTGACATAGTGGATCACATTGTTTTATAAAGCCAATAAATCATTTCCAGAACTTTTTATGGAAATGACAGATCTACAGTTTAGGGCTAACAAGACGAATTTGTAAAAAAAATGTTATGATTATAATTACGCTAAGCGGTGTCTAACTAATGTGACTTTTAATTCAGTGTATAATGGAATTAAGGTAAAATTCTTGAAACTTTAAGTTATTAAAGTTCTGTCCCCAATTAATACAATAATCCTTACAAGTTTTTCCACAAGTTTTCTTAGATTTTAAAAAGTAGAAAATTATACCTTTTGTGTTATTGGACCTAATGTTCCTACTATTAAAAGAACGGTATATTTTAAAAGGTAAGTTATATTGTATCTAATATTAATAGTCAGAAAACTTTCTGGGCAGTAGATACTCTTTTAAAATACGTTGAGTAATTGAAACATTTTTTAACAAAAACTTAAATTACTTTTGTAACATTAGTGCAGTATATACAGCGGTGATGCATGAAAATTTGAATTATAAAATACTGGCAAATGAAGCTGAGGACCATTGCCTTCATTATCCTCACTAAAAATCCGAAGGAAAGAGAAGGAGGGGGAAAAAAGTCCAGTTTCCCCACACAATAATACTGGAAAAATCCGCCAACAGAGTTAGTAGCCAAAAAGAATTTTATTTAATTTTGTTTAACTTGTATAGTAATATATGTAATTGTAGGAAGTAGAATATTGCTCTTAAATTTTTAGGAAAGTGTGTGCTTTAGAATCCATATATCCAGGGAAGACATCTCTTTGGCCCTCAAGAAAGACAAAGCCCCAGAAACTTGACATTTTCGAGTGAGTGAAAACGAATAACATGATTTAAAAGTAAGTTGTAAATTAATTCTTGTAAATAAAATCTCACCTATAGCCATCCCAAATAGCAACTTGGTGTAAGATTACCGTTGGATGTATGTATTCTCGGTTCCAAAAACGGATCCTATGACGGTCGTCAGGCAGTCGAATGACGGAAAGTCGGGAATAATATGACGGTAGTTACGGAAATCATTTGGCGTCATAATAACTCTGAGATTACTGGCTCACGACTAAATTATGACGCCGACTTACAGTAACTTCCAGTGTCCCTATAAAAAAATCTTCCCCTCACTGGATATATCTGAGGGGAAATTTCACTTGTCAAATGGCAAATAGAACTATTCAGTGCTGTGAATTCGCAAACTTTTTGATATTTTCGCGTGTTTTCTGAAAAATATTATAGTGTACATTGGGAGGAAAAGCTCCTCCGGTTGAGAAATGTGTTGTGATTCGAGAAAGTACAGTGCCGACAGGAATTAAGTGATAATTATGCAATTTTTCGCATGATAAACACACAAATATTTTTTTTGGAAAATGAAATTTTATGGTACAGGAGTTTGCTCCAGTTTCTATAGTGTCCTGTGATTAAAATTATGTGTCGAAAAGGTCTATTTAGTGAAAATTTTAAAAGGGTTTTTTTTGTGTTGTTGCTATCCAGTTGGAAAATATTCGACTTGTCCGATGGCTCATTCAGCAATAGTCGAACGGCATAAATCTTCGTAAATGTGACTATAGTGAACTATGGAAAAATTTACATAGAACGTAGTAGAACACGATAGAAAATGAGAAGAATTGTTGAGAAAATAGTGTCTACGGTGGTAGTGCAATACAAAGTTGTGAAGTGCACTTACGTCTTCATTCAAAGTGCGTACATCAATTTCGTACCTATGCAGTAAAGAAGGACGCCAAATGCATTGTTTTTGGCGCGTGATTTTTTGTACAGAAAAAGACCGTCGTTTGGAGTCGCTTTTGTTACTGCACGGTAGAGTAAACTTTAGAACTGTAAAATACAGTAGACTCTCACTCAATCGGTTCTTTTTGATTTGGGCGACAAATTTTGTTGACAATTTTCACGTTTAATTATGAAGCTAATTCGCTCAAATTCGCTGTAGTTCTTCCTATTTTATCGTGATTCTTAATAATTGAACGCCTTTTGTGGAATTTACAAAGGCTTTGAACCTCAATTCTATCGCTAAACCGGATGACATTTTGCCCCATATTCCCGATTGAGAGAGAGTCTACTGTAACGATTATATTACTAATTCAATCTTGAGTAATGCTGTGACTAAAATACGACGCGAATACGACTAATTTTTAAGATTCCAATTATGACTAATCTTTTTGACCATTTCTTGTACACCAAAAATCAGTCATTTTTGAGTCAGAGTAATTTCTTGCGGATTGAGATTGAAGAGGTGGATGGGGCACCGAAAGCTCTGGGAAAAAGTTTTTTTATTCTGCCTTGAACTTCCCATCCAAAGATCACCGGATTTTTTAAACTTAAAAAAATCTTAGAATATCTCCAATTCCATGATAAATTTTTATACATTAGATTTTTATCATTTTTAAACTATTTTTTTTAATTTTAAGGAAAAATGGTTTTTTTTTCGTTTTTTTTAATTTTTTTATGGTGTTAAAGCTGAACTAGAAAACCTAGTTTTTAAGGTGAACTCGTCCTTGAGGGCTTAAGTTTATGAAGACCTGGTAGAGCTAGAAGATATATTCTATTGACACCAGCTGCAGTTCCCGATAATTAATATACAATCTAATTTAATTTGCGAATTATTGAATGTTAAGGCCTATACAGCCTCTATATTGACATTGAGAGCAATTTTCGTCAAAAATTACTTTTTTTTAAAGGTAATCGCCTGAACTCCTGTAGATAGAGACATCGGACGTCAAAGTTCTGTCAAAAATGCAAGTTTTGTCTTTAAAACGCTTAATTACAGAGAAAACAAAAATTGAAGGTATTTTTGGAATCTAAGTTGCATTTTGGAAATGTTTTATGTTATATGATAAACATTATTACAATTTTTATTAATATAACTATACTTAATTAAATAGGAGAATTAGGCCCAATTTTTAACATAGAATATGTGACAAGTGTGACATGAAGAACGATGAAATTTTCAATGGTGCCGATGAGAATTTGACGGTCAATGTGATTAAGTCCTAACTTTAGGGATTAACATCTCCGCACTTGATATATTCCAATCGTTGGAAAATTCTAAACTGCCTCTGGGTAAAAGTGATTTATTCACCACATTCACTCAATTATTCTCCAAAATATGCAGTCTCTATTAACATAAATTTACTCTACGGCTTTTTGCTCATGTGCCACTTTTCGTTTTAATTACTCCAAACACTTTCACGCTTATTTTCACCTGCTGTTCTAGCCTTGGGTGCCCCTAGAGGAAGATTTATTGGTAACTTTATTAAACTATATTAGTGACTTTCTGTTTTAATCTATTGCACCATATTTTATAGGAAACTCTCCAAAGAGAATATTTTTTTGGTGTTTCTCTGAATAAGCTATAATTTAATTATGTTAGTATTAGGTTATTGAAGATGAAAATGCAATTGTGGTCAAATTGGAAAATCATCTGCTACCGATGTGCATTGTTTTCCGTTCAATTTGTGTACAGTGTTCTGTCCTAAAGCATGATTGTGGAAAATGTTCCAATACCAGGATTGTTTGGGAAGACACAGGAGAATGGGTGCAATATAGGTTGAATTTGAATTAATTAAGCATTATATTGTGTATAGATGGAAATGCATATAATGTGATAATTTATGGATGCGTGCGTAGAAGTTGAAGGGTGCTCCACGGATGATTTGCATGGAACATATCTATGTGATTGTGCCCAAGGGAGATTATTCCTTGCCACTCCAAAACTCAACGAAGAGATGGTGTAATGTAGCCACTCCAGGCCAAACATACACTGTTTGACAGAAACTCGTAATTGAATTATTACACCATCACGATGCCACTGCCGGCAATCTGCCTCATCGCTTATACCCAGAGAATTTGCCCAGCCATGGAGCCATCATCCTCCCCCATCTTCTGCCAGCATTATTTCATTCACCATGTCCAACCCCAAAATGTAACAACTGATTCTGCAAAGTTTCAAGAGTCTCCAAAGTACCTCTCCTCCAGACCCAATTTGCCTGGGAAAATCCCACCCACTATACCACCCTACCCAGGAGGTGGGAATATGCCAAAGTTGTGCCTCCGCAGAAAGCCATTTGTGTTTGTTGCAAAACTTTCAATTGTGGTGGTATTTTCTCCCGTAAAATTTATAGCTCACGATCAATTGATACACGCTTTCGAGTGCACACCAAATATATTATTTAACATATCGTCCCCCGCACAAATTTTCGCGTTCCCTGAACTTCTTGTACCCATTTATACCAGCCTCTATATATATTTCCATTGGGATTTTCCAGAATACTCATTACCAGTGTCAATGGTATATTTTCCCGCTTTTCCCACACATTTTCTCTTTCATAGAATCGCTTGATATTAAGCTGTGGGACGTTCCTAACTGATTGACATATTCGGTAGAGGATGGTGACGCAGTTTCACACATCTTTCGTTTTTTCGTTAAACAAGTGATCTATAGTCTTATCATCTGGGATATTCGCTATTTACATTGTAAACCTGTTTAGTAATGAATTGTATACGTTTGCAAAAACCCTGGCTGTTGTAAACGTTACTATTCAATCCGTTTCTGGAGTCATTGCCTTCTTTCTGGGTTTAACTTACTGCACCTTTAATACTAAACCTACTAAGACCCGATCAAATTGACCGGTTTAAAATTAAAACATATTTAAATGGTACAATGTCACTATCAAACTTTATGAATAAAAAAAAATATGCATGTAATAAATTTTTCAGTGTTCAAATTTTAATTTTTTGCTCTTTTCCAAAACAAATTTGTTGAGTATCCTACCCTACCACGGTTTGTCATTTGACCAAAAAATGAGCAATAACGGTCGGTAGGTTTAGTGTTAAGACCGTCTTCAGACTAGCTAGAGTTTCAGCTCAATTCCCGAGAGTCTCAAAATCTTAAACAGCAACCGATTTTATTGATTTTTCAAAATGTAATAGGTAATTTGCCCTTAATAATCCAATGCTAAGTCAAAATTTTCCAAAAAATCTTAACCGATAAGATATCAGAGAAGTTAAGCCATATGGCTAAGACTTAGGTCTGAAGCCTATATAAGTTGGAGAACTGACAGACTTAGCTCGGTTTATAACATCGCAGCAGATGGACTTGGGTCTCTCGGGGGGATATGGCTGGGTGCTAAAAGGTGCAGCGGCTAGTTGCCTTTAGAGAGCCCAGAGAGCGCATTCCCATCCAATACTTATAACCGGTAATTTACTAGAAGTATATAGGGTAAGGGCTCATAATTTTGGACAGTCTGCTTATAAGCATCGATGTTCCAAGTTTGAAGTGCGATATTTTCGATACTAATTGACTTTTTTCGTTACTCTCTTTTCAGAAGGGTTGTTTAGAAACTTAGCAAGCTATTTATCGTCTTATTTTTACTAAAATTAGTTTTAATACGTTTAAAAGTGAATTGATATGTAAAGGTGAATTTGGCTCTTATTTTGGACAACTTGTTTATTAATTTGGCCAACTTGACTGTAAATTTGGACAGCTAATCCTCCTCAACAGGATGCCCATTGTTCTTCATTTCATGAACCAATCTTACAAAGTCCTCTTCCTGTTCATGTAAGGGAAACGTAGAATGTCACAAGAAGCCCGGAAACTTTCCTTATCACTCATTAAAGTGAGTTGACTTCGGTACTCCAAGTACGTACGGATTCGCTCATTCCCTGGCCTTTTCAGGAGACTTTCAAGGCTTTTCTCGCTATATTTCTTTCGTAGAGATGATGCTTCTTTGTTTCTCCAGGCATTTGTCCAACCTAGTCATCACAAAAGCTAAAACTTCACGAAATTTCGAGAGAAAAACACCTGTCCAAAATAAGAATCATCACCTCACTGGTGAATGTCTAGGAAAATTTCCTATTTTTCACACGAAAAATCTAATTCACAATGCAAATCTCACTTCAGCTCAAATGTACAAATCACCACTAACGTGAATCAACACAATATTCAATGAATATTCAATAATATCACTCAAGAAAAGCGAGGAAACATTGTTAGTCCTTCGCCATAGCTAATTAAGACAGAAGTAAACACGAAGTTCTGTCATATTTCTCGTAAGCAATTGCTCACACTGAATTTTCAACAAAGCAATTTTAACTCAAATCATATTCAAAATTTAACGTATTTAGTGTTAAAATCTTCCAAAAAGAACAAATATTTAAATGGAATTCATTATTCATCAAATATTGAAATGAAAAACCATAATTTTAATCAATTTATTTTTAGTGTCCAATTTTACCCTCAAAGTGTCCAAAATAAGAAACTGGCCAAATTATGAGCCTTTCTCCTAAAACAATTTTTAATTATATCAAGTTTTTTAAAAAAATAATTTTCTAAAGGCCTTACTTATTTAAGTGGCCACTTACGTCCTTTTGACAACAAGGCCTCCTGCAATATACCTCGTCGTTTTTTATTTAATGGGTTTAAAGAAAGTCATCATCCGCCAGTAGTGTCGCAACACCTCTCTTTGTGTGTCTTTCTTGAGATTTCTTTGTAACACAAAGACACAAAGTCTCATAAAGATTGCTAAAAATTCTTAAAATAAGTAGAAAATTAACTGCAGTTCCCCAAATTCCATGCCCTATGAACCAAAAGACCCTTTGACAAAGCAAGAAAAGACTAAAAATTTGACCACTGAGGAAGGCTTGGAGTCCGAGCCGAAAGCTTTGGGAAGAATTTGAAATTTTCTTTGCTTCTTCTTACCTGACGCTCACCGGTTTTCACGCCTATTAAATAGATGTGTTTCACATATGTGTGATTAGAAAGAATCACACCTAAAAAGACTGCAGATACAATAATGTTATTTTGTAAACTAATTGAAAGAGTTTCTAATTTCTGGTAGGTGAAATCGACGGTGAGACTTCTATTCTGCTATATCAGGACGAAATTGTCCTTCCGGTGAGCGTCGGTGAGGTGGTTTAATCCAAAATTAATACACTCAAGGTTCCAGAGCTTTCGACACTATATCGTGTCTTCTTCAGTGGTTCTTGCTTAGCCTATTATCTTGGATATTGTCACTATTTTTGTCTAAATTTACACTCATCAGATTGGAAACAACAGTTTGGAGCTATTAATGATTTTTATTAATTAACTATTAATGATTTGTTCATTAACAGCTCCCAACTGTTGTTTCCAATCTGATGAGTGTAAATTTAGACAAAAATAGTGACAATATCCAAGATAATAGACTAACCAAGAACCACTGAAAAAGACACGATATAGTGTCGAAAGCTCTGGAACCTTGAGTGTTTTAATTTTGGATTAAACCGCCTCACCGACGCTCACCGGAAGCACAATTTTGTCTTGAAATAGCAAAATGATTCAAAAAGTGGCAATAACTTGGAAAAAATGGAAAAAATCGTGATTTTATTATTTTTCTCATTTTTAAACAAAAGAAGGCGATTATTCAAAATTCAGATAATGTGACAAATCTTAAAAGATTGTGCCATGTTGAAAAACTGTAATGTTTTTGTACGATAGTGCATGATGTAAACGTAGTTATTGAAAATGCATTTAGGTTTCAATCTATCAAAATTATTGAGAGCAAACTGAATTCATTAGGCTGTTTTTGGGTAATAAACAAGCAATTACGCAACATTGTAGCCAGTAGCTACTAGTTCATGCTTTTGCTTTTCAAATAATTTGTGAAAGTGGTTCAAACAGTATTTCATGAGCATGATTTGAGGATTATAATGAAATAGCATTTCCGTGTATTAATCTTATTCCGTGTACTCAAAGAACGCATATTATCATATATCGCCCTTTTGAAGCTAAAGGGGCTCAATTCTTTGCAAAAATGAACTCAAAATTGAAAATGTTTGCAAACAATTGCAAATTCTTCGACCAAATTAAAAATTGATCTCCAAAATCAATCAATGTTTGCACATTATTTTTTCAAACTACGTATGCATATTCCACCTATGTAACAAGATGAAATTAACCGGAAATTTTTATTTTATGGTAAACAAAATTATGTAGATATACAACAAGGCTCTCGACGTCAATTTTTCGAGTTCTTTTATTGATCAGTAAAATCAGTAAAATTTAATATTGATTAAATTTTAAACTGAATTAAATTTTAATGTGTACTCAAGTAGACATACAGTTGGTTAAATATTAAACTTTTATGAGTCCTATTCCTATTAAATTTAATAAAAATTGATTTTGAGTTTTATCGAATATTTTTCTATTTTTGGATTTTCGCCTGGTTTAATAATTTTTCTAATAAATTTGATTCTACTATATTTTATTTATGTAAAGCCCCATTTTCTACATATAAACTGTGCAGGGACATGAATTTATATATAAATAAAAATAAATAAATAAAGGAGCGTTTTTCAAAAAGACCTGCAAAATATACTGCTTCTTTAATTGACAAAAAGTGCTTTTCACTAAAGAATTTCTTTAATAAAGTTCTAAACAGACAAAAATTGCTGGGCACCAAATCATGTACATAGGATCAATTCTTTAAATATTGAAGTTGTTAATAGGCCTGTGTAAGCTGGTGCTTTTTATTCACGCTCTCTAAAGAGGATCTTTTAATGATCTCAAATTTGAAATCTGTTCGTCATGATCACTGTCTATAAATGTATCATATCTATGTCTATCAAATGTCTATAACGTCTATAAATGTATTTCAAGTTACTTGATTTTTTTAAATTACAAGAATTTATATTTTCTGCTTATGATTATTTTCTTTTATTCATTAAGTTCTTTACAACATTTTAAAAACTGCCATGCATTTATAATAAACTTAAAGACACTTAAGACTTTTCGTTAAAGCAAAATTTAATTTTTTGTTTTTTTAATACACAATTTAAAGAAAACTTTCTTCAAAAAGCTCTAAAAAATCTGATTTAATTTTAATTGTAGGGGCTTGCAATATTTAAATGAGTAAAATTGTTAACCTGATTAAGATAAACGCATTTAAAATACGAAACACAAAGGACCCTATAACGATCTATAATTCTTTATTCAGTTCGCTGAAAATGTTCTTGTTTCAATTTAATTCGCGGTTTTTTAAAGCTTCCTTTTGTTAATGTGTGCGGTGCTTCATTACCAAATATCTTTTTTTATACTTAATTATTTTAGAAAAAAGGTGTCTTCCAATGATGTTGTCCTTTTTGGAGGTTTACTACATGGATCATATGCTGATTTCATGGACTACCATTAAATTATTTTATTCTTTTTATTATTTTAATCTTTTTATTATTTTTTTACAAGTGACTTGAAAATTGCATTAGGTTCATTATGTTCAATTTTTTTTTTGTAAATGGCTTAGCATGACTCCTTCTATCGGTTGATAGACAAAAAATAATTTTTAAATAGAAATAAAATCCGATATGAGTTCGACAAAGACTGATACTAAATAAATAACAGATTTATTTATAATCCTATCGATTTTATTTAAAATACCTCTTTTTTAGTCAACTAAGACTATAATTTAATACAAATAATTTATAAGTGTATGTCTTAAAAATTGAAATAGGACTGACGTAAGAAGTATCTTGAGAATCAAGGAGATAAACTCCCTCCGGGTGAGTCAGGGGTGGTTATCCTTTCAGGACAAGAAAACACGGATATCTTTGCCAAAGATTTCGACGCTACAACGCGCCTTCATCAGTGGCTAAAAAGGAGGGAAAATTCTTATTCAAGTTATTCAAATTATTTATTTTATTTTAGCCACTGATGACGGCGCATTCTTGCGTCGAAAGCTTTGGCAAAGATATCCGTGTTGTCTTATCCTGAAAGGATAACCACCCCTGACGTACCCGGAGGGAGTTTATCTTCTTGATTCTCAAGATATGTCTTAAAAATGTTCATTTGTCCTGTTTGAACTGGTCATCTTATATCATGAAAATAATCTGATCGTTGTTCAACAAAAAAATACTTTTATAAATATATTTATAGCTTAATTGATTTGTTCTAATATTTTTTAAGAGTTAGACCTTAAAGTCGTATAGTTCAAGCACCTTGCTCAACGTGACCAGAAAAATGCTTTACAGAATAACTGCATACGCAAAAGCCGTGTAAGAGACTGCCATTTTGCAAATCTGCAAAGAAAAATTTTCCCCAAAAAATTTGTAAATAAAAATTTTAATAGGATTTAGTCACCTGAACAAAAGTGAAAATAGATATACGTCCTATTCCAAATGTTTCAGCATGGATACCTCTGTGAACTCCATTCATAATTATAATTAATTTTCTCTTATTCTTGATGTCCAATTCATACCAGAGGCTCATATAGAGAGTTTCTCTGAGGGATTCTGAGCAATTCTTAAGAAGTTGTCCTGGTATGCAAAGAAATAGAAGCTGAGACAGAGCAAATGTCTGAATAATAATTCCAAATATGATGGAATTGTTGATTCTGGAGAAGATGAAGAGTCCAGTGCAAAGGTACATTAACGCACCGAAGAATTTTTGAAAATAGAAATGCCATGTAACGCTGTATAGAAATGAGAATTGCTTAAGAGCTTTCCTGTGAGCTTTGTAAATTGTTCTTAGAACTTTGTCGCATTGAGTTGTCAAAATTTCTCTATTATTAAGTAACTTGGCAACTGAGTTGATAGAATAGATTTCTCCGTGGAAGTAAAAGAGATAGGTCATAAAGAGACAATCCATTGAGATGGTACACTCCACAAGGAGGAAGAACAAAGCAATTGTACCTATTATATTCACGGAACCGTAGAATATGTTGTCTGATGGAATTCCAGGGATTGTATAGTACATTGGTGTAAAAATTGTTTGAAGAAGTCCAGGAAGTGTTAGAGGTATACAACCCGCAGTAATTATGAGAAGAAAACTTCTGGAAATAATTAAGTTCATTTATTGTATTCTCCGTCTTTAAAATCCGAAATCATCAACCTCACCTTACTAACTTCCATGCAATTGTGAGACTTCTTTTCAGCTCCTTTTGGCGAGCTTTTCTCATTAATTCATCGTCAGAATTCACAATATCGTCAAAATATTTCAACGTTTGAAAAAGATCATTTTTCGAAAACATATTGAGACTTATGGTAGTTATAAGAGTTTGAATACCACCAAATGTAAAATTAATACTGTACACTAGTTCAATAACATTATCCACGGATTTCATTTTAAAGAATAAATGGTAGGATGTGCTAAAAATCGAAAGACACAGCAACAGCGGAATAATAGCGAGTCGTCCTTTATTTATCGCGGAACAGCGTGTCGAAGGGATTAGCAAAAACTCAAATGCATAGAAATAGCACGTAATAAACTTTTTTAATTTCAAGTGCGAATTTTTAAGCATTTTCGAACAATGGTATTTCTGCGGAAACCGTACAGTTACACTTGAACAACATGAGTGATGTCCGATGGGAGCAAGGCAGGTTTTTTGTTATCAATCTAGTTTATTATTCACAATTTTAGGACTTATTTTTAGTTTCATAGGCGTTCCCATTTAATTGTTCTTGGAAGTTCTTTATGTGCCTTGAACAACTTATAGTTGGTGTGATTCTTAATATGAATCAACTTTTATACTGTGGTCCAATTCCATTCTCAGAATCGAATTGAAAGGCGCAGTATATAACTTGTAGTAAAATTTTCAAAAAAAGATTAGAGCAATTTAATAAATCAAGGAAATAAATAGGGTAAATGTCCTAATTCAAAACCAGTTCCATATGCTTTGACTTTGACAGAAGATTCAACATATTAAGTTTTTTTCTGAAAAAAATTACATAAATTTGTTCATTGACTCTTCTAGAATGTTACTGTTTAGTGAAAATTCTTTAAATATAATTTAAAAACTTCTTAAATACAAGAAAAATACACGAGTGCAAAATGCTTCTATTGGAAACAAATTAATCCAAATGTAGAAAAGAGAAATTTTCTAATTGGAGACAAACAGTGTAAGTGAAACCGCGACAGAAAGCTTCCAAAACCCTGTTGAGTTGCTCTTGAGTATAGGATTTGTTCTTATTCCTGATCTTTTCTCCTTTCCTATCTGAGGCAATAAGAAAACCTCTCCAAAAAGATTCATATTTCCGGTGTTTCCTATTGAAGCATTTGCAGACATTTCAGAAAAAAAAACTTTTTTTGTTCACGAAATAGATAATTATTTCATTTGAAAACTTCAAGTACCATGTTAACAATAAAGTTTAACACTTAATTTCATATAATTTTGCCAGAAATATTACATAACAATGACTCTATTGAGTTTTTCATTAGAAAACTTGGTTGATCGATAAAAAATTCGATGGTGAAAAGGTACACTTTTAATTTTTTGATAAATTTATAAATTAAAATTTGTGAATACGAATGGATTTTTGTTTTATTTGGTGCAAAATTAACTAAATAATGAAACTGAGGTATAGAATATACATAAATAAAAATTTAATAATTATATTTATCATGGGAAAAAATGATGTTTCCATTTGGAACAGCGAAAAGTTTCCATTTAGAACAGGTTTTGAATTAGCTTAATTTACCCTAGAACATGCTTGTTATATCTTGCATACTTTTACTTTCAGCCATTATGCTTGCGGATCGATGTCTTTTTTTGTTTTTGGTCTTTCTGTATACAGTTTTTAAACCGTTATTTTTAAACGTTTATCAAACGACTTTTTCCCCAAAACTATGTTTTGCGATTGCTCGAAAACGCGTCGTGTGATTTTTTTTCATTTTCTGATATGTTTTAAAAATTACCCAGACGATCCATATATACGGAAATCCCGTTGATTCATCCCTAATAATTGTTTCTCAATGTCAAAGGGCAAAAAGACATTATAGAGTATATTTTTGAACCGAATGGTGTCATGTTTGGGCTCGTCGAAAAGGTCTTGGAATTTTAAACAAGACTGAACCGGTTTAAATCGATTATGAACCGGTTACAGAGTTATTCCGAATACCGTGTATTCCGAATAATTCGATTTTTAATTATATATAGAATTTCGAAGAACCATATTAGGTGAGATTCTTAAACAATCTCACATAGGTATTTCTTTCTGCATTCATTACACTAAATACTAGATATTATAATAAAATACTTTGGTAAAATCTGAGCCTGTTTGGAAGATTTGAAAATTCATAATAACCACAATATATAGTATCACCATTATATATCACAAGTAGAGAAGAATTAAAAGAAAAACTTATCTAAAATTATACTTCTAAAATAGTCATTGCTTTAATGTAAATTTTTAATATGTGTATATTTCACATGCAAACTCAATTCGTGTTGGTTAAATATCTTATATATAAGTAATGAATTGAAATAAATAAATAAATTGCTTTATAAATAATTTGCTTAAAAAATGTGGCTATTTGAATTATGCATAATAGATACATTAATGAATTTTGTATCGTGCCCTACGAATATTGAAAAATTTTTCTGAATTTAGTTTCAAGAATATTCACGTAAACTTTACGAAGAGCTCAAGCTCATGAATTCGAAGTTTTTTTTTTCTCACGAATTAGAGATGTAAACAATTCTATATTAGGCTACGCAGTAAAAACGAGGTGAAATATCTGTTTAAATGTATTGTATTTTTGTATTTATTCTTCATCTTGATTGTGACATTTCAAACCTCCCCTGCGGCCATCGCCGTCTTAGCGTTGGTGATCAACCTCAATATCCAAAACGAAGGAAAAGCTCTATCACGGGTTGTATAAGCCAAAGTAACATTATTTCTTTACAGATCTTTCATTAAAACCATTAAATAAGAATGTAAGGAAATATCCACTCAATCAAGAGACAAGGCCACGCTGTGGCAGCTGTTTAGCATGAAGGGTAAAAAAGAATAATAATAGTAATGATAATAATAAATTAATGGATATAATATAAATTAGGAATAGAGAGAAACTTTTAACTCCGAAATAGAACGAACCACGAAGGGAAAAAACTCAAAAAAAAGAAACATAAGCAGAGAGAGAATAAAAACAAAACTTACGAATAGGACACCATAAAAAGAGAAAATTTAAATATATATAAATACCAAACAAAACACTACAATATACGAACCAGGCTGTAAAAAAAAAAACAAGAAAAGGTTAGAGATATTTCAAGAGAGAGATAATTATTCTTCTTATAGCATTATTATTTCTTTTATATGTGAATAAAAAATCATAAATGTTTGTAATTCATTAACGTTCGTTTGCAAAGGGGACCACAGTTTTGGTATTTTGTCGTAAATCACTTACGATTTACTGCAAAATGCAAAAGTTCTTCCAATGTTTTGAGTAGGGGAAAGTGCTCTCCATTCGAACATCCATGCCTTCCAATAATGTTAGGTTTCTTTTAGTTTTCCTAAGAGACTTACCCATTGTTATCGCGTGATTATCAATAAATTGATGATATGCTAACTAAAATTTAATAGAAATCTGTAAGTCTCTTAGGAAAAATGGAAGAAAATTCACATTATTCGAAGGCATGAACGTTCGAAGGCAGAGCACTTTCCCCTAAAGACCTCAATTTTGACACACTCAATTGGTAGTAGCAATACTACAATTAAAATATTATCGTACTCAGAAGGGGTAAGGTAAGGGGCTGTATGTCGGCCACTTAAGGATGGGTTTTATGAAAAACTTATGTAAAAGGACATTTAATTTGCCTGTTTTGATCAAATTTTCACCCTAAGTTGTAGTATAGATCTTTGTCCATCTGATTGTACACTTTATTTGGAGATAAAATAATTTTAGATTATTAAAAAATTAAAATGTTTTAAAAATGTAGAGTGTTCCTCAATTCGGCCACTTCAATATAAGCGTTTCTCTACTCGGCCACCTGGGGTTCCTCTAGTCGGCCACCCATTTTTCAAATTTTAAAAGCCCGTAACGTTTTTACGGACTAGAAAAGGATATTGAGAAAGAAAGAAAGAAAACCTTTAAAGAATAGTAATTTTAAGAAAACAAGAAATTGTAAGGGAAAAATTCTTTTTATTCTTTTATTTAGCCGGCCGAATTGAGGAACATGGCTTTAAAATTTCACACCTTCACATTTAAGACAGAAAATTAATATTTTTATCAATAATGAAAATAAATTTATTGCACAGTGAGTTAGTTAAAGTTCTCAACTTGCGGTTTGACTCAAAATTTGACTGCTAAAGTAATCTGTACAGGTAATAAATCGAATAACTCTTTGTGAAAAAATGTCGTGAATATTATAAAGAACATCAAAATATGCTGAAAAATGACCAATATTGCTTAAGGTAAATTTGAATCCTCTGACTTTTAATAATTTTTTTTTTAATGTTTTGTGTCTAATTTCATTTGTATTCTCGGTCATTTGTGTTATTTATACAATTATTGACCTTATGATGTTATAAAACTCCTGGAATATTATTGCAAAATTATATAATATGAATAAATAATTCCACCGGCCGACTTGAAGAACACATAGTGGCCGACTTGTTAAACGGCCGACGAGAGAGTACCTTACCTTAAGTTAAACCTAAAATTTCCGTTACAAGTATTACAAAGCTTTAAAGATTAATGGGTCACCAGTTGTGAAAAAAAAGTTTTGTTTTTAGGTCACCAGTAGGGGAATTCTCTAACACTACGACAATGTCATATGACAAATTTTAAAATTTTTATGGGGCAAATTCGGAAGAACCAATCAATAATCTGTCTCATATCAGTTATCAAAAGCTTCATAGAGCTGCTTGCAATAGCGATTCAATTCTTACTGGGCTTTACGATTGTCGTACTCTCAAATTTACAATAAAAAATTGCCATATGACATTGTCATACTGTTACAGAATTTCTCTCCAGGATCTCACAAGTTTTTTTTGAAATTCTAAAAATTGTTCTTTTATAATAATTGATTTAATTACTTAAAATTACTTTGAATTAAAATAAAAAAAAATATTACAAAAAATCAATAAATGTTGACATATTTTTTACATACAGTAGACTCTCTCTCAATCGGGAATATGGGGCGAAATGTCATCCGGTTTAGCGATAGAATTGAGCGTCAAAACCTTTGTAAATTCCACAAAAAGCGCTCAATTATAAAGAATCACGATAAAATAGGAAGAACTACAGCGAATTTGAGCGAATTAGCTTCATAATTAAGCGTGAAAATTGTCAACAAAATTTGACGCCCTATTGAAAAAGAGCCGATTGGGTGAGAGTCTACTGTATACATAAAAACAGTCTCGAAAAAAAAACGAATTTGTTGAAATAGATAACCTTCCGGATTTAGCAACGCCAAAGTCCTACAAATTGTGAAATCTGATGTCAAATATCCGTATGTTTATGGGCACAAGTGCAACAGTATAGCATTTAGATATACTACTAGACGAAGATCAATTGGCAGGTAATTCTGTTGCCAATTCAAGATTGCATATGTATTGCCACAATTACATTCAACCCCCATCACCGGATTGCAATCAACTCAAGCGAAACATCATGCAATCTAATCACTTCTCGAGTGGTCTAAATGTTCATATTGATTTAATATGGGGATGCCACAAGATAAACTTGAGCACATATTATATTACGGATCTCTGGATACTGCAAGAAGACAAATAGTTTTTCATTTACTGCCAGCAATATGTTGGATTGAATGGAGCATTAGATCAAAAGACCATTTACCTAGTAAATTAATATTGCAATGTATATCATCTTAGTCTGACATTTAAATTCAGTCCTGTTCTCATATATTTATTCCTGGAAACATAATTTTGTACCATGCTTGAAGTGAAATATGACGATGATGGGAGAAAATCGCAATATAAATGAGCGATTAGTATGAATTGAGTTGAATAAAATGGCAAAGGACGTGATGATTCTGGAGCACGTTTGGTACCCAGAGAATGCAAGACGAGGTGATTGGGAGGTTGAGGACAATTAAATGAACTTGTGCCTTGTGCAATTTCCGGTACGTTAATAATCCAATCAAATCCCTATTATGAGTTCACTCACAGAATCATTCACGGATCGAACGATGGAAATGTAATTAAGCGAAAACATGCTGCTTTTGATTTTGTTGCTACATTCAATCCATCTCCAAAAACATTCCAAGAAACATCATCCAATTTACACCCATGCCACATACTCATCTGCTTTTTACCCCAGCTCCATTGGCTAGGATTTTCTCATCTCTGATGTACGGAATTTTATAGTTTTTGTCTGCCCAAATGATAGCTCTGGTGGCTCTGGTGGAGATTTCTGCTCATCACGCAATGGAGAAAATTAAGAGATTCTCGATAATAGATAAGAAGCACGGTATTGAGGGGTTGAAATGTGTTCCGGAAGTGTGAGTATTATATTCAGTGACATTTTCCTTTGTTTGAAAGAGCCTGAAAGAAAAGCTTTATATATATTAAAGGGAGATGTGTTTAGGAATATGACTATTTTACTGAAAGAAACTTTGGCTTCAGAAAGGAATTTTCTTAGCTTATTTTTTTTTTAATTTAAGCACTTTTTATTTTAAACTCGGACCGAAGATGTTTAATTTTGGACCGAAAGTTCTGTAGAAGATTAAAAAAGTGTTTTTAATCTTGAAGTGACTCCACTCCCGTAGAAGATCACCGGGAAATCTTAAAATAAACTATATTTAGCATAAACATAGAAAGAAAAAATTTTTTACGACAAGTTTGTAACAATGATTTTCCTAAGGCGACTACACACTATAAGAAATTTTTTTTACAAAAAAAAATGGTTTTTTATGGCCTTCATACACTAGAGAAATTTTTTGTTCATATTGAAGCAAATTCCCTACAATTGTGTAGGAAAAACTCATCAATATGGACATAAATTTTTCTGGTGTATAGAGGCCATTAGAAAAAATTTCTTCTATTATTGTAGACAGAAACGTCAATTTAATAAAAAAAGGGCAATTTTTGATGAAAATTGGATGTAGTGTGTAGACACCATTACGGAAAGTGGTCATTAAAAATCGGAGTTCTATATCTATCACTGTTGGGCCTCTAATCTACTAGCGCCACAACAAGTAAGAGGGAGAAACAGATAAGTATTTTCTTTCCAATTGAATTAAAATAAAAGTTCATATGCTAAAAATACTTATTCTCTCAAACATAAACTTACTATAAGTCCAAATAGGGCTGATCAAAATAATATTACAAACAAGGGGGAGATATTAGGGTTGGAAGTGGTGTACGGTTGAAAATGAAGTGCTTGGAAGTCTTTGGAAGTGGAAGTGCCCGAATATAAGGTCTTTTCTGCCTAATTCCCTATTTTTCGGACTACGCTAATTTTAGTTGAGATTTTTAATTCGAACGGCAGTGTAATTTGAAAAGATTTTTTTTGACATTTTACAAGTTCGGTTATGACGACAATGGAATGGGGCAAATATGCTCAAATTTATTACAGCTTAATTTGTGTAGTAATTTATCCGAGGAAATATTCAGCTGAATACAAATTTTCAAAATTTTTACGTGAATTTCAAATTCAAAATTTTTCGTAAATATAGTAGAATTTGGCTAATTCGGCTCTTTTAAAATCCGGTTTACTTTATAATTCAAGTAGCAGTTGAATTTGAAAAAAGTTTGTTAATATTTCTCAAGTTTGATAATGATTTTATCAAATGAAGCAAATATGCTAAAATTTGCTATGGTTTGTCTTAGTTTTGATGTGATTTTGCGTTATTAAGAGGTTTTCATGAAATTTGTAATAGCAATGAGCATGTAAACTCAATATGAGTATGCATATCAACAAAAAATCGTTGCAGTTCAATCAGTTTGATGCCCGAATTTCTCTCTAATTCGGTTGATATATCGATCCCAAATGCCCGAAATTTGAGAGAGTCTACTGTAATGACATAGCTATTGCAATTAAGATAAGATAAGATAAGATATTTATTTTCCATATACCTATTTTCTGGTTGCGACTGCCGCCGACTTACCAAGACCGGCCTCATCAGGTAAACGGCAGAAACCCTGGATAACAGACCGTATATGCCAACTCATATAATCGAGTATAAATATATACATAAGTAAATACAAAATAGGGGAAAAACATCATTTGGCCTGGTAAGGAAGAAGGAAGCAGTCACAAATTGTCTTTGAATCCTTGCTCTAAAAATGATTAAAAGTGGCTTTGAAAATTAAGAAATAGGGATGTATTCTTCGAAACATCAAATCCGTTTTAAACTGTCTCTAATATTGATGGTAATATTGTGAGTATCCTAGTGGAAGAAAATTTTTCGATAACAATTGAAGAGATTATTAAAATAATGGAAAATAATAATTCGATCGTATTTCGCTTTGTAGAAAAGCTTGGATGTGTTTAAAAGCTCGCTACATGGGTACCATATTTTTCACGGAAAGGAATAAGAGGAACTGTATAAATGTGGCCATATTTCTCCTGATATGTTGCTATAAAGAGCCTTTTCTGAATCGTGATTGATTGGCGACAGGTGATGAGAAATTTCCCTAATATAACAATAACGGAAAAGGTCCTGGAAAAAATAGCCAAGTTTGGTGCAAAAGTTAATTAGCAATCATTAAAAATCTTTCCCAAGAATGGAAAATGTTTTGGTTTTAAAGGATTTGGAAGCCAAGGAGAGAATCAAGTTTAATAAAAAATGAAGACACTTCTAAAGTGCTGAATTAGTTGTTGTACTCGTACTTTTGGTCTCTTACAGACTTTCAAACACAGTTTCAATTGTTACAAACTACAATACATTTTTGAAAAAACCTCTCTTTTCCAAAAGTAGCTTCACTGGTCTCTTATGAAAATCCAAAATAAGTATGCAAGAATATCTGTCGCTAGAAATTCAAAATATAAGCAAAATGTTAATAATATGCGTAATAATAAATTTCTTGAGATCTTAACTAGATTTCTCATCAGATTAAATAAACTATTTATTTCTAAGTATGAGAAGTGCATGAAGTGCAGGAAGTGCTGGAAGTATTGCAGAATTTTCGAGAGTGTTGCGAAATTTTGGAAGTGCGATGAGCTATTCCATACAAATTGTGGAAGTGCCTGGAAGTGGTGTACACATTTTCACCCTAATATCTCCCCCGTGATTACAAATTTTTAAGGAGAAAATGGGGAATTTAAGATGCAATCCATTTTTTAAATTCCTCGGGGTGAATTGTCCATGGTGACTGGACGCTCACTTGCTTAAATACTGGTCTTACACAGCGCAAAATATTTAGCAAAATTGTTCGTAAATACTCGTTTGGGGGGAACATGAATTAGGAACTTACGAAATACTCGGAAATCGTATAACCCACAAACGAGTTGGTTAAAGTTTGTACTTTTTCACAAACATTTTGTAAGATAATCTGATAACGAGCATTTTTACAAACATATGTTGGTAAATGTTTGTAAACATACAAAAAACTGTTCGTAAAATTTTATTTTGTCAGTGGTTCGTAAATTTTTGTCAGACAGACAAAAATGGACGAACAAGTGTTTTTTAAAAAAAGAAAAAATACTCCTTAATTGATGATCTTGCGAACAATGTTTGTGAAAAAATACAAACTTTTACGAAGTTTTTAATGGGTTAAACGATTTACGAGCATTTCTTAAGCCCTCAGTAGGAATTCACGAACATTCACGAACAATTTTACGAAATATTTTTTTTTTGTGTAATTGCCATGAGTAACAAGAGGATCATATGGCAATCTTTCAGAACTTGCCAAAGAATCAAGGTAGGATCGGATATTGACTGAACTAACAATTGTCAAACGGGCTGTACACTCTTTGTATTCTGTGTACTATGTGTACTCTCTGTAGGAGAGACTGGGGCAAAAAGTCACAAAACGGATATTTTATTTTTTTATAAGCTATCCGTGCACCTCCAAAATTTCTTATTAGCACAGTTTTATAGGAAATTTACCGCTCTACAACTAAAAATTTCGATATTTTTTATTTTCTAAATTCCTTGTTCAAATTCTAACAAACTTACGACATTGAAGAAGACCTATGGAGGCTATCTATGGAAAAAAATTTAAGCCGCTATCTTATTTATCTTGGAAGATATTGAATTTTAAAATTTTCGATTTGTGACTTTTTGCCCCAGTCTCCTCTTCTCTATGGATTCATCCAATATGTATTTTTCTCTGTTTTCTTAGTGTTTTAAATGCAAGGAACTCAGAAGCAATTGATTTGTAGTAATATCCATCCTAAGTACGAAAGTTACTTAAAGTAAAGTAAGTAAAGTGATATAATTTGGAATTAGTGTTAAAAATTGGACAATTCGCCGGTACAAGTTGGACATGGCTTTTTTCTTGATAAATACAGTACAAAATTTGTTTTTAAACACAAGGAACCAAATTATAAAACTAAAGCATTAAAAATATACAAATAAAAATGAAGTACTAAATTTATCAAGACAAAAAGCCCTGTCCAAGTTGTACCATTGTCCAACCACTTTACCCTAAATAGTCCGAAAATTTATAAGGAGACCTTTGGATATCTTCATAGTCAAAAGATTCTCAAAATTGTCCCCTGCCGTAAGAAAAGTTTAATTACTTCATCCATTGTCCTGTCTTTTACATTTCCAACAGCATAATTGTAGCACTTTACACATCAATTAATGGCTTAAACTTTTCATTGACTATCAACTTATACCAAAGTGTTTATGATGGGGTCTTTCTACAACGGTATTTGGGGCGTGATGAAATAAAGAGTAATTTTCAAGTTTTGAACAATATTAAAATTTTACCAAACTAAAACCTTACCTGTTTCAAGGAGAGGTGTGGTGGTAGGGAGAAATTTAAATGTCTTTCTTCATAATCAGTTGCCATTAACCACGATAATGTCATAATTTATAGAGACTCTGGAGACTTTCAAATTGTCTTGGGGTAATTATGCCATTTTATGTATACATATTATTTTGGTTTATGGTAACAGAACTTGTGCTTTCAAGTTCTGAATTAAGGACAAGAACTTGAAAATAACCCTTTTTATGTCTCACTTAGTTGAAAATAATGGAATGCATTTTATGTTGTCGTCAAGTCCTTTTAACATCCATACTTAAAATTTATAATCACAAACTCCATTCTTTCAAACTCTAACTCTTTTTTTTATGAAATCAGTAGAGATATTTTGGTTCATCTCTTTAGTCATTCAGAATTATATACCATTGTATAAATCTGAATATTTCTGTGAGAAATATTTTTCGGTTTTAGTTGGATAAAGATGAGTGAATCATTGTGAACATTCAAAAGCTTTTATAGTTAATACGCCAAAAAGTTGTTAAGATATCCTGGAAAATATTTCTTAATTTGGATAAAATGCAGTAAATGGAGTGGAATATGGCATCCTCATGTGAATATTTCAAGAATAATTCTCATAAATTCTTGCTATGTTGGAAAATAAACCAGCATGTATACCTTGAAACGTACAAATAATCCCGTGGAATAGCTTTGGAATGTAATGCGGTAAATTAAGTATACAGAGAATTAATATTTAATTTGAATTTTATTGTATTTCATATCGTAATTCTCTACAACAAAAAGCACTCACTTAATGTTTTATTTTCCTTCATCCACAATATGCGTTCTACTTCTCCTACCTTACCACTTTTTCACTGAAATTTGTTTTTATTGACAAGAAAAAGCCTCAACATCGCAAATCTAATTTTTGCCCTTTGTCGCCATCCTACACGGAAATTATTTATAGCTATTACCAGTCTATTTGTAAACAATAATTTGCTTCCATTGCCTCAATAGCACGTTAATTTATAGATACAATACAAATGGCTGGGCTCATAATTAAATATTCATAATGAAAATGTATACTTGAACGCGTTATCATGTTAATTAAATTGTCACTTTGAACACCTTCGCTATTCAAAGTCACACTTACGTTCTGAAAGTGATATTCAAACACCCCGAGTTGCACGCATATCTAGGTCGCTTGTAAAGAATCTCTCCTACCATAAGCTTATCTGGGCTTCTCACTGGTTTTTGTGAGCCATATCTTTGTGATTTTAGCCAGAGAGCGATTATGAAACATAAGACACTATTAAAATAACTAGTCTATATAACCATCTTATTATGTGCTAGTTCAAAAGTAATTTTTTAATATGGCTTTTAGTAAAACCAAATGAAAAGTTTTCATATAACTATTTCCTCCTCACAAATTTATTATATTTCCATTAATGGAGAAACCTTTGTCGTGTTTGTCATACAACACATTTACCGTGAAATATATTCATTCGAAAGTTGCACATTTCACAATTCATATTACTACGCCATTTTGCAGATCTTGAAGTTAAGAATTGAATTTCATGCCCCAAGGTAAAGGAAACGAGTCGTAGGATTCATTTTTTCAATTGGTATTTCCATCTCATCGAGGAGAGGTGGCTTAAGTGGGAGGAAAAAGTGGTTCAGAAGTGAGATGTATGGGTAAACTTTGAGATACAGAAACTTAGAAATGAAATTTTTCAATCAAATATTTCACCCCAACCACCTGAGCTCCATTGCTTGAAACTTTTTTCCCACGCTTCTGGGATATGACGAAAAAAATTTCAAAGTTTGTTTGAACGTGGGAGTCTGCATATGCAAATTTGTATTGCGCGTTCCGCTCATATTTCACTTACTGACATCAAGGCATCCATTGGGGTAGAAGGGCCTAATGGAGTACTTTAGGATGAAGCTTCAAGTGAATCATGTTGCGAAATTGATTCGAGTGAACTATAGCATGAGTTGGGTGATTTGGCCAAACTTGTGTTTTAAAGGGCTTTATATTTGGATTTTAAACTGCTTTTAGTATAGAAAAGTTTTACAGAAATTCTAGAAATGAAGTCATTCGGTAAATTCAATTAACATTACTAACAATATTATTTTCAAATAGAAATGTAATATGTGATTAACACAGCTCTGTTATCCCTTTTTTAGCCTTTAAGGGTGAGTGCGCCACGTGCCCACTAAATACACTTCCATACACTAGTTTTTTTTAAGCCTCAATGCTCGCCACTAAGACTGCATTTGATATGAGTTTTTTTTACGGGAGCGTCTAAAAGTAAGATATGAACGATATGAGTTAATTCAGGCACCAACCCGTCTGAACAGTTAAGCGTTAATTAAAGTCTGAGTATGGTGCTATTCCAATGAAAAAATTAGCATGTTTTTTTAGCACGTTACTGTTCTCAAGTACTAAAAAGACCATAACTGTTCCCACATGTTATTTCAATTAATGTCAGATGGCATTATGATCGGGTGAATATTCGAATTGAGATTTCGGTTGGGAAATCGACAAGATTAATTAAATGTTTTCATTTTCATAGTATTTTCTACATTTTCTTTATCATGATTGACAAGATGTAAGGTTCTTCTCTCTACACAAAAACTTCTATTTTCCCCAGTCCTCGTCGTGTTTCAAAATCAGCAAATAGTCATGACAGGAGCCGACAAGCTTTCACCCGATCACAACGCCATCTGACATTCAGTCAGTGTGGGAGTAACCTGTCATGTCAGCTTGGTGGCGTGATGCAGTTGGATGGTCGGGAGTTTGGCAAATTTAGCCTCAATCGCGGGTTTTCCCAGGTTTTTCATGAGTTTTCCCGTGAATGCTCAGTGATGAAAAGTCAGCGAGCAGCATTAATATTCTCTACTAATTATTTTCCTTTAAATGACGTATGGGAACAGACATGGTCTTTTTTAGTACTTGAGAACAGTAATGTGCTAAAAAACATGGCCACTTTTTCATTGGAATAGCAGCATTAAACCCTATCTTTCATCTTACCTTCTCAATGATTTTCTTGACTTTATTTAAATATAGTAAATATGCGTCTGTACGTCTCATATAAAGAAGAGTGAAGTGATAACGATAAACAAATTACAACCCCAAAATACGTGTTTTTGTTTCTTTTCATGGGTATATTTTAGGAAACAATAGCCTCAATTCTGAGACCAAGATCAAGATCACTTACTTATCTTATCCGGCGCTACAACCAATTACTGGTTTTGGTTTGACTCAGGACCCGTCGCCACTCGAGCCTGTTAGATCAAGATCAAGAAATTTTTCAAGATTTTGGCAAGTTTTAAAGATATATTGCGGAGTCACGTTTATTGAGAAACGTAGGAAAAATTTATTCATTACGAAGCTTCCAATGGTATCAAGCATGGGCACTTTCTCCTATTCTCAAAAAATTGCGATGAAGATTTCAAATCTGTCAAATGTCTTGGAATCTTGAAGTCCAAGACACAAACCGTGTAGATATCAAGATTTGCAATTCTGGAACCAACATTTCAAGATTTCAAGACGTTAAATTTCTTGTTTTCTGGAAATAATTCCAACAACCTCTCGGAGGTGCTTGGATCTTGGAATTTTCAAGATAGTAACAATTTGAAGAATTTAATATGGAAATGAGTATTAATGAGGAATATTTCTATAGGAGATGGTACAAAAAAAGAATTAATTTAAAAAATACTGTATTTGACCTTGTAATTTAATGGAAATGGTACGTATTTCTAGATGTACATATCGAAGTACACCACCCTGAGGATATCTGCAAAATAATCACATCTTGCATAAGAATTTCTTGGTTTATCACAGGTCACAAGTTTGGTTTGCACTTTCTGTACTCCCGTTTATGGACTCTCATTTATTCTTTAATACGTCCTATAATTAATTTTCCTAAGTTATATAACGAAATTTCAACAAGTTCAACAGAGAAACGAAGATATTTGTCAGAAGTGACGTTTCGTTAAGTGTGGAAAATCTTGGATCCTAGCTAAGACATTTTAAGTTCCATAAATACTTCGCGTCAGAATACAAAATCTTTATTTTGGAAATATTTGACAGCTTGAAATTTTGATCTTGATTTTGGTCTCAGAATTGAGGCCAATGTTTCACAGAATGGTTTTTGCTTTTTTAAAGTGTTAAATCGTTAATACTGGTTAAATAAATATACCACTATTCTTGTAGTTTTCACCGTTTGTATAATATTCGGAAGTGGAATCAGGAGGTGCGTTTAACAGTTTCATTCATCTGCCATTGATGTATATTACAAAATTCAGTCCTTAAAGGGCTTACCATTCAGATCTTACCGATAAGGCACAAAATAGTGCCAAAGCTTGGTGTGAATTTAAGCCTTAACGGCACTACCCCTGACCCTGTGTCTAACGAGACTATACTCTTATCTGGCTGGATAGGTTAACAGAAATAAGTAAAATAATACACAAAACATTTAGTATTAAATAAATCTTTTAAAAAGATTCCCCAGAAAAGCTATGCAAACCATTGTGAGGAGGCGTCGATCTTGGGGTAGACGGTAGACCTAGGACAAGGTAGCTAAATCAAATTCGGGATCTTGCCTGGGAGCGCCTTGGGATTGACCGTGAACACTTTCCTGAAGTGAAAAGGATCGGCAGGTTTGGGCTTCTAACCTAAATGTCTTAAACCTGCGACCCCAATAGGGATAAGTGGTTGTAAATTATGCTGAAGCTGAAATCTTTTAGGAAATGCTTTCGAAAATTTTTCATTGTTAAGACAACTGACTTAGGACTTAATTTATTAACGAAGAATTACCACTGTTGAAAGTAAATTGTAATATAAGTTACTAACATGATAATAAAATATTGCTAGTCCTAAATTTCAGAATAGAAAATGCTAAAGTCATATGTAATAAAACATATCGCACATTGAATATTATAACGGCGGATCTCGGTTTTTGTCAATTTTGAGATATTGCTGTTTTCTGATAGGAAATTTATTAAATATTCATTATATTTAATAATCTCAACAACTTTGTTAGAAATATTTTTCATAATTTTGAGTATTTGTCAAGCTTACAGAACAAAAATAGTATAAAAGTGGCGTATAATTATTTCTCTGAGTGTTTTTAGTATTACAATGGCGTTATCTGAGGAATCATACGCCACTATTCCACTGACCATGAATCCTACGCCACTGTATCACTAAACGGCATTCATTTTTTGACATTTCGAGGAATAAACAGTGACAACAACCTACATAGTTCTCTCGTGCAGTGCAGTGGATTGTTTTTTAGAAAGAAGTTGCAAGATGGAAAAGGTTTACAATGGACCACTGCCTCTAAAAGACACAAAGAAACGTGATCTTATTTCTTTGTGTGAGGGAAATCTTATTCCAAAAAAGCACCACACATTTTATCAAAATCTTGACTAAATTGTGTAAATATTCGAATCTTGACTTTTTTTATATAAAAATGTCAATTGTAGAGTACAAACAGATCTGAAGAAATAAAATATAAATAAAATACATAAGTTTTCATTATTTATCTTTAATTTCAATGGGTCTATGATTTTTAAAATTAATTTATGGTCGAACAACAAAAGAAATATTGTTGAAATCCAATAAAAAATAATTCTATTAAAATTTAAATTACTAAACAAGAGGCGTATCTTAAAATCCTTGTCTGGATTTTTAGTATTACAGTGACGTATAATTTTGGCAATTTTGCCGCATAAGTGTAAAAGTGACGGATCATTTTTTAATTTTTTAAATAACTATATTTTTTTCCAGTGGAATCATATACAAACAATCTTTAAAATTTGTAAATGAAAATAAGAAAATATTATGAAATTTAGTTTTTGAGGCCGTCTCCTGAAAAATGCTGAAATCTGACATCCGCCATTGTAATATTCAATGTGCGATATGCAATACTAAATTGGGATTGTAGTGAAATGGGACTAACTATGCGAGGCTTGTAAGATTGTGTTGATTATGTTCACAAAATATTCCCATATAATCCATTTTTTTTATCATCAAGTTCCTGATGGGTTATATTATCAAAGTCTTAACACAGACACATCACACAATTTATAATGGAACTTGTACTTTGGCATTCAAGTTTTCACCGGCGGCGACCCTTGGTAATTTTTTCCTAACCCAAGAGAGAGAGGCCATGAAAATCTTTCAGAAAGTCTCAAGAGACCTGCCAAAGTTCGAGGGTAAAAGTACGTCTGGTAGAAATTTTCTCACACTCTAACGCATTTTTCGATGTCAACCACTGCCCATTGAACGCAGTTCTTTGGCAATTTTCTCTGTTTTATATTAAAAAAAAAAGGATGTCAATTATTTATTTGTTTTTGTCCTTTTTTTGAACTTGTGTTTAAAAACTTTTCCAATTGAGAAATGTCAGACACAATCATCAAACCCCAAGTGTATTGCCCCATCGAGATGCCCCACAAGTCTATTGTACACATGTTTTCGAAAGTGTTTATAGGAGTGAACGAGATTACTAGAGCTAGATTTCATTTACTTTCAATGAAATGTCAAAATTATATTAGTATATAGCGAAAATCAACCCCATGACATATGGCAAGCGAAGAAAACATTTCACATTCACGTACAGATGGGAATTTTTCTACTTTGGCAACCGTTACGCGTAATATCTTAAAAGTGCGAAGTCACCTCGCGTTATAAGATCCCGTTCCATGTGGAGAGATAAATACTTTGATAAATATATTAGATTTCTGACTAAATATCTTTTCCTAAACCGAGTCCATGAGCTACTTTCAAAAAGTTCCATTTAAAAAAGGCAATTTGCCAAAAGAATAAAGATTATGTTGTGGTTATTACAATAAAAAATTAACATGTTTTTTAGCACTTTACTGTTCTCAAGTGCTTCTGTATTATCGACTTTTGGTTTGGATTGGTTCCTGTCTCGACTGTCTCATAGTTCTTCTCGTGTTCTAAACCCACCAAACAGTCGTGACAGGAACCAAGACAAAGAAAAGACTCGTAGAAGTACTTGTGTGCTAAAAAGTACATGTTCGTTTTTCATTGGAATAGCACCGTGTAGCACAAAATAAATTCTACTATTGCTGTAAGGGCTATAAGTGTTATTTTAAGGTAACCTGAATTTTCTTAATTTTGATGTTGTTTCTGAGTATTGTGTGTGTAAGCTCAGTGCTTTAGAACTTTAGAAGCACAAAAAGTTTGTTATACCACTACACAGAACAACATTCACTGGAGCTTTTCTTATTGAAAGAAGAAAATGAATGAAATTTTATACAATGGATCCTCATTACGAGGTATTCTTTACATTTCTCACATTCCTCTGTCACAGTGTATTTTTCGTCTTTTGAGTGACTCTTTGACTCTCTCGTAAATCCTGATAGAGACTTTATTGCAAGAAATAGGTTAACAGGAATGCCTTGGGTGATATCTGGAAATGTGCCATTTTCTATTTAGTATATCCTACTTTTGTCAACATCTTCATGTCCTCAATTTCTTGCTCTCATTGCCACATGGTGTGTTGGAAGTGTCTCCGCGACTTAATCATTGTTAACGAGGGGATGAGATGCCAAGACGGGCACAGAAGTGGTTTTCATTGCCTCTGGCTACATTTTGACGCTTTTGTCGCACTTATGACATACTTTCCCCATAACACCATTCAACTGTATCTTTCTCAACTCTTTCTGTCACACCATCACCGAATCATTGGTGGAAAAACATCCTTTTTTGTTCCCGTTGATCAAGAATCTCTTTCATGTATACTGTTTGAAGTAGGATAGGGATGGATAAGGCAGTTTACGAAAGCTAAATTCTAAAGCTAAAGCTAGTTTATTTGCTTGTCCTTATGCTCCAGCGAGCACCAAATGCTAACCTTTAAACAAAACTCGCCAGGCAGTACCATTTCCATATATTTGGTTAGCACTTTTTGTTCGAGAACTGCTGAACAGTCAGCATATTTTTTCTGACCGACTTAGCAAAAATATGCTGCGAACGCTACCTTTTTCAGTTAACTGTGCTCGCTGGGTCATTACCAGAGTTAGAGATCATTCACCGTTTCGAGTTATTGAGGGTCAAAGTCAACCGCTTTGGAGGTCTAATTTTTCAACCGATTTGTTTAAATTTGGATTTTTGCGATGTTTTGGAAAGGTAGGGGAAACTGGGGCAAAAAGTCACAAAACGGATATTTTATTTATTAACAAGCTACTCGAACGCTTCAAAAATTTTTACTTAGCGCAGTTTTATAGGAAATTTACTGCTCTACAACTTTGTGAAAGTCATTTTCCTCTATTTTGTAAGGAAATACGTTTATCGAGCCAATTTCTAAAATGTAAGTTTGTGACTATTCTCAAAAATGCTGGGGCAAATAGTACCAGACATGGGATATTATCATATATTGATTCACTTTACTACGGGCTTCCGTAAATTTGAAAAACTACCGAGAGGACATATTTTCTTCATAGAAAATTTATTCATCTACACCTTTGTAAAACACCGTTTTCTCTGCGAGAAAAGTGAGAAAACGAGAAAAGCGCTTTTCAAGCTATTTTAGAAAAAACACACAAAAGACTGCAAATCGTTTGACCAATGCAAACAACAAGCAGCGAGACATGATAATGACGTTTCTTTTCACCGTGAGACATTAGAAATTGCTTCGCTTTTTTGTTACTTTTTGCTCTACACCTTTTGTTACTTTTTACCCCAAGTGGCCATTTTAAATAAAAGGATTTCTGGAGAAAAGAACTTTTGAGAAATTCTAAAATAGATAGCGGATTCGTATTCAAAGAATCCAAATTATTTAGAAAATAACACCAGTACATCAATTTTGGAAAATAAGTAGGTAATAATTGTTATCTTCTGCAAGGAAAATATTTCAAAAATAGGGCTAAAAATTTCAATATTTTTTATTTTCTAAATTCCTTGTTCGAATTCTAAGAAACTTACGATATTGGAGAAGGTCTATGGAGGCTATCTATAGAAAAAAATGTGAGCCGCTATCTTTTTTACCTTTTAAGATATTGAATTTTGAATTTTTCGATTTGTGACTTCTTGCCCCAGTCTCCCCTATTGAAATTTCGAAACTATGTGTATTGGTCTTCATTGCCGCTGAATTGATTAAGTAACGCTAATCGAATATTTTTCTTAGGAAATTAATTTTTTTTAGTTGACCTCATGTTTGTTCTCGAGTTAGAAGTCAAACGGTAAGAGATATCGACTACCGGTCTTTGATGACCCGTCCTCTATAAGTGGGCATTACTTCGGACAGAATGTTTTCCTTTTCTACCAACTCCACTACAAAACAAATTTTGCATTATTGATGATCAAAGTTCAACCACTTTAGAGCGCTCATTTTTGAATAGATTTACTTAAATTTAATATTTTGGAAAAGTCTTGAAATTCCAAGTTCAGGTTTATTACTTACTATTTTCTAAAAAAAAAACAATGCGTGAAACTGCTCCAGATTTCCGTAGTAACGTTAGTAACCTTTCTAAGGAATCATAAGATAAGTACGTTTCTGGCTTTGAGGCACTTCAAGAGCTTGTCTTTGTGGTAATTGAGACGTTATTTAACTCATCAGTGCAAAAGATGTTTCCATTTATATTTATGAGTGTAGTAGCATGAAAACCAGGTGAATGTAATTACTTGTTTCCGGAAATTGGACTTGATGACCTAAATATTATTTCAAGGGACTCCGTGTTGATCAACTTGTCAAAATTAATTGAATTTCTATTGATATATTTTCATCTCATTTTTATTACCTTCTTTATGCAATAGGAATAAATCTAATCTATATGACACAATCAGGAAGAGTCTCATCATTGATGTTATTTTTTATGAGATGCATAGTGCTTTTGCTAAAGAATTGATCAGCTCAATAGAGGGAGGAAAAATTGTTGACTTTAAAATGTGAATGAATGAATGAATGAATTTTTGAGTTATATTATTTTAAAGAACAGTTACAAATTTGACTCAAAACGAGTGAATAAACAGCGACAAAGTCCTAGAAAAATAAGACGGAACGGACATTTGTATAAGAAATCAGTGCAACTTTTCGTAATAAAAAAAATTCTCCAAGAATAAAATAAATGCGAATGGTACTTCTTTCAATTCACGTACTATAGTTTTGTTCTGAAGGCAATGCGCTGGCTTTTTAATGCAAAATGTTTCTCATTCTTATATTAAACTTGCGTGAAATACGTTCATAATCACAGCTGTAAGGCTGCTGTAACGATTTTCAATGTAATTCACATTGCAAGGTATGGAGAGGTGTAGAACCTTTAAATTGGGTCTCCTTTGAAATAGGACTATTTTCTTCTAGTACTAAATCTAAATAGAAATGGACCTTATCACGATATAAACCAATTCAAAGGTAACCAATTTCTCCATTAATGATTTAAACAAGTATACTTTAAAAAATGAGAAGCTTGAAAGTCTGATTAAAGTCAAAAATGATCACAAGGTTTGGTTCCTCGATTACCGTAAGCAGTACTTTAAGTTTAAAATTGAGTATCTTGACAAATCATTTTAGCTGTAATTCTTTACAATCTCAGGTTTTGTGGTCCTAGGTGAAAACCGACCTCGTCAGATCGGGCCCAAATTTTGGATTTACACTTTTTGATACTCATAGATAACGAGTATCATATGCGCTAAAAATCGATTTTCGTGGACGGTCCGTCCCGTCCGTCCGTCTTATGAGCACTTCTAGAGAGAGATCGGAAAGAGATATCGACAAGAAATTTTCGGTAAAGGTTAAATGTCGATGGGTGGCTAGAAGTGGGTGATGTCAGACCCTCCCTTCTTTCGCCATTTTGGAACACCTCCAAATTTTGTTTTCCCAATTACTCAGCCGTACTCAGACGCTAGGGGGCGTCAAAAATTCAATTTTCAAATGGCCATATCTCCAGTTTTAATTATCGGAATTTGAAAAGTCTTGGTGTTTTGGAAAGCTTTTGTGGAATACTATAACTTTTTTGACACCCTAATTTCATCCGATTTAATCGAAAGTCTGATTAATCGAAAAATCGATTTTCGATTAATCGATCTCGAATATTTCGAAAACTGGACGATGCTTTTTTTTAAATTTTAGTATGTTATATTTAGCTGAGGTCGAGAACTTTCCAACGATGGGCCGCACTTCTCACACTATGTGCCCTGATCCGAGCTATAATTAAAAATGTCTTGACCTGACTGCATTTTCCGTGTTTATGAAGCGATTTCGATGAAATTTTAGTATATTGTATCTAAGATCGAGATTTTCCAATGGTGGATCCCGTCCCTACTCCAACCCACTGTACCCCAATCCTTACTATATGCAAGCACCCCGAGTTGCACGCATTTCAAGGTTACCTGTAAATAATCTCAGTTACCATAAGCTTATCTGGTCTTTTTTTCCTATTATTGCTGTGAAAAACAGCCTTACCAGAAAGACCTGTTTAAATATGTTAAAATAGCATAAATGTGGTTGCTCAAATAAATTTGAATTCAGCAAATTAAAACATTAAAATTGCTCATTAATTTCAATTGTATTGCAGTTAAACAAGTAGCCTGTTGAACCAAATTGTTCTTATTAAATTTATTTACTCATAATTAATATTATTTGTGGTGAAAATATATGATAAGTGTAGAGTTTTAGTGATAAACTTGCATGAAGTGAAGCTTAAGTATCGGGAGTAATTCATTAAGTTCTTCCAAAGCCATTCGAAGGAAATTGTTATATTAGGAAAATTCTGTTAGGAGTTGGGAACGACTTCATACAGATTTTCAATAATAACATGCGCACAATATCTTTTGTTTGTAAACATGTTTTCAAAATTTCCCATGAGAATGAGCGAGATGACTAGATCTAGATCTCACTCACTCTCATTTAAATGTCAAAAACATGTTTACTAAACAAAAGTTATTGTGCGTTGGTCATAAGACTGTATGAAAGTCGCTGCATGAGCCCTTTGCCTACAGATCTTTTTTTTTGGCTTTGAGGATCCTTCTGAATAACAGATAAGAGACTTATAAGACATTTTAAGCACTATAACACATTTTCCGGAGTCCTTCACAATGAAAAATCTCGCGGCACTATTTAAAATTGAGCAAATTTCTTGCAAAATGTGTCCTGACTGTGAGAATTTTCAAGTAAATTCTAGAAATCTTAATGCTCAATTGGCTCAATTGAAATTAAAATTAAAACGTGAAAAATCCTAGTGTGATAGCACCGTTACTTTCTTAATTTTTTTAGGCTTTTTCAAGATTGGTCTTACTTGGATTTTGCTAACTCAAATTAGCTTTGGAAGTAAGTTACACATTCGAGCTTTCTGCAAAGCTTTGATATCTCCTATTTTCGCTTCGCTCCTCAGACAATTTGCCACAATATTAATGTATGGTTTTACGGGGAGTTCCATAGAATACAGTCCCCTAAATTCTACTGCGAAAATACCCCCTAGCTCATAATAACCACTAACATGCGTATTATGTTCTACTCCCGAAAGAATAACTCATGGAAAAGCCCACGAAAGCACTATAATATGAGAATTGTTTACATGTAATATCTCCTTGTTGTGTGTTTCAATTTGTTATAAAACAATATGATTTATGTTTTGCACAAAATTAGAATATTATTGTTTGAAAACAAAAGTAGTGAGTTTTGATATCCATTAAAGTTAAATAACTATAACAAAAATATATAAAAAGACATAAAAGTATTGTAAGAATGAAATACATTTACCATTTTCAAGGGAGAATAAAATCATTTTTCGTCAAATCCTTCTTCCCATCGCCTACACTCCTTTTCGGTGAAAGTCCTTTTAGAAGAAGTTGAGTATTTGTGTGAGGATCATTCATAAATCACAGAATATCTACTTGTGAATTCTCATGACACTTGTTAAATGCCTTCAGGCTTTTCTATTCTTTTTCACCACCCATTTCGTCATGTCCTGTGTCCCGGGAGTTGGCACAAAGACAGTCCTCCTAGTTCTCAAACATGAATTCTCAATGGAAGGAATGATATGTGCTGGATTTCTTAACATCGGAAATTCAGTCGTCCTACCACTATTCATCTTACAATATTGCATTTATTTCGTCAGTCAATTCCTCTCTTTTTTGCTGCATCTATTTTTATCAAGAACATGTCATCCATTGTTGGACATTCAGAAGAATTTTTCCATTCACTTGAATACAATACACCTTGGACAAGTCTTTCAGACTTCTTTTTTATATATTTCCTTTCTTAAAATTCTTTCTGTACCCAGAAAATCCCGTGCAATATGTCAATACAAAATGGAGTTTTAGAAAAACAAAATTAAAAGTTTATCCGTCCATTTAGAATAAGTTCCGTATTTTTTTTTATTTTGAAAAAAAAAACTCCTAAAGCTAAAGAGATTGATAGCCGTTATTGAATTACCCCAAGAAAAATCTACTCAATTGCTCAATTGGAGCTACAGCAAGAATTCTACCCTAAAAGTATTACGTTTATTGGGTAATAGAATATCTGTAAAATCAAATTGAATGCCTTTCAACATAAACTCAGTTTAAAAGATTTGTTTTCGCATGTCTTGTAGCTCAATAATTTTATTGAGCTCTGTGAAGATTACGATTTTTCACCAAATGACTTTTTGGACTGAATTGAAACTGTATTTTGAAGTTCTTTCGGGCAGTAGACAAAAGGACACATTAAATTTAATTTGGCAAATGATACATTTTCGAGTAAAGAATTATTTTTTCTTGCTTATAAATTTCCTGAAAATACGCTAACATTGTAAAACACAGTAAGGACTACCCTCTTATTTGATATGGATTTTATTTGCCAAAATATCAAAAGCAAAAAGTTTAAAATAATATTGCGATCAGGCTATAACTTCTGCAGAAAATATGTTTCACTGTAGTTATATTGACATAAGTTTTACAATTTTTGAGATTTTATTGAAATAAATTGTATTAAATTCGTTTGTACACTTGAGGAAGGGGCCTCTCAACATTTCATTTTTCTATACGTTTTTGCATAGAAGCACTGAAGAGTATTGGCAAGTTTTATCCTAAAGAGAATAGACTTATAAGTCTGATATATTTCGAAATCGTGCACTAAAAGCTATCTAAAATACATATTTCATAATGCTCGCCGAAATAATACAAGAACTACGAGGAAATTTCTTTAAGTCGTGGTGCAATATCTGCAAAATTTTTACAAGGAAAAGTGAAAAATATCTTCACTTTTTATTAGGCTTGATGGGCCCCTGCTTGAGGGCTCCTGCTTAGCTATTAGAACTTTTTTTCCTAATGTTCGATCTCAAGGCTTTTTATTTTGTTTGATAAATAAATAGAATTAAAATTCAACCTTCAATCGAGCTTGTGAATTAGCTTAGAAAAATTCTAAAGGTATAGGGGAAGCGACTCAATTTTTTTCTATGTTCTCAATGGATTTCACCCGGTGGCAGCCAAAATTCCGAAAGCCAAAAGCCCGAAAGCCAAAATCCAGAACGCTAAAATCCGGAATTGGCCAAAATCCTGAAAGCCAAAATCCCAAAAGCCAATCCCGAATGTTCAAAATCCTGAAAGGGATAAAATTATATGGGGGAAAATGTTTAGAATAACTTTCCAAGACACAGGAGATTTCCCTTTGCCTCCAGGAAGCGCGGATGCTGTCATGGGAGTAGCTATAACGCTTTTAAGAATTCCGGATTTTGGCTTTCAAGATATTGGCCCATTCGGGATTTTGGTTTTCGGGATTTTGGTTTTCGGGATTTTGGCTTTTGGGATTTTGGCTTCCGGGATATCAACCGGGACCCGATTTCATCAGTATCTCTTTTCTGGAAATTTGAAGCATTGGACCAGATTTTAAAATATAATTTTATAATGGGTCAAATTAATTTATAACACATTGAAAAAAAAAAGAATGAATTGTTTAAATCTTGAATCATCCGAAGGTAGCTCTCTTTCCCCTAATTATATTCTATTGCTTATTTTTCCTTAATTTTTTTGTGTATAAGTACTTCTCTCTCCTACACATCATTAATGTTTATTTTTCATTAGAATGTAATTCAGGGAGTAAGTGTTATAAGACAAAGAAAATAATTTTGTTTCCTTTGTGTTTTCTTTAAATGTGCGATGTAAACTTTTACGAGTAAAAATTCTCCTCCGCAGTTACTGAGAAAAGCTTGTCGTAAACTCAAAGCTGAAGAAAACTAAAATAAAAGCTTTTTCTATGAATTGAAATAAATTGACCTCTCTACGTATTTAAAATGGACTCTTGTATCCTGCTTTCCCTGCTTTCATATAGTAAATTCCTATTATTTTGTAGTTCTTTTACTCAGAACTTTAAGATTTTTAAACAATGGAGATATTATATTATAAAATGAATTAAATTATAAAATACACAGTAAAAACTGTGTAACATTTTGCTACCATAATAGTGCAAAATTGACAATTTTAGTTGTTTAATTTAAAAATGTTTAAAAAATGCACAACATTTTGGTAATTTATTGTCACGTGATTGAAAATTACCACTATTATAGTTGAAAATATTTCAACAACGTTGTTTAATTTGCAAATGTGTAAAATTTATCACTGTAATAGTGTGAAATCGGATAAATTAATTATTTAATTGTGATCTGTGTAAAATTTCTCCAGTCATAAAAATTTTTCAACAATGTTTTGCAATTTAAAACTGTTGAAAAATTCTAAAAATTACCACTATTATAGTATGATTATAGTTTTTCACATTATTATAGTGTGAAAAAATACACAACTTTATGGTATTTTTTGTCACATTATCAAAAATTAATACTATTATAGTTTGATCATAATTTTTCAGACTATTATAGTGTGAATCGTTGTGTATTTCAACCAAAGTTGTTGAATTTTTTAAACAAAAGTTGTGTAAAAATTGTTGAATTTCCATTTAAAACATATACTTCAGTTGAGATGCTTTTCATTGGGCAAAAGTCATATAGAACATCAAATAATTATATGCATAATTAGTATATCGTGAAGATCCGAGCATTAGATGTAATTATCTTGCATTACGGAGGATGATCCCGAGTACAGGAAAAAATATTGGAATTGTCCAAAAAGGCAAAAACACTAAAAAAAAAAACGAAATGAAATGAAAATTCAACAATTTTTCAGTTTACACACAAAAATTCAACAATTTTTAAATTCGACAACTCCAAATTCAACAACTTGAAATTCAACAACTTTAAATTAAACAATTTTAAATTAGACTTTTTTTCCAAATTTAACACTATAATAGTGGTGTGAAAGATTACACACTATAATAGTGTTAATTTTTTACAGTGTAGTTATGGATAGCAAAGCCCAAAAGCGTGTTAGTAAATTCTACTTACTTCAAAGATTATTGTATCACTTTTACCGTAGTATCACACTAGAGAATTTCACATGAAAATTTTCATGTGATTCACATCAATTGTTGCTGATATATGCCCTATTGTGCAATTTTCTTCAAGAACTTTTAGAAATCGATTCATTTAGTGATAAAAAAGTAGACTCGAGTCACAAAAATTGGTTTAAATAGATTAAAATAGCATAAATACGATTGATAACTAATGAGCAAATAATGAGCAAAATTTGCTCATTACATTTGCATCTGGTACTACTTTATTGCAGTCATTCGGGTAGTTTCTGCACCACAACTCTCCCACCAGTTTATTAGTGATGAAATTGTGATTAAAAGTAGTGCCAATTTATCGTAAACGAGATGGAGAAGAAAGGGCAAAAGGCATTGAAAAAGATCGGTGAGAAGGATAAGTAAGAAAAAAGCTAAACAAAAATGTGTTCGATCTACATTTTATATTCCTTCATAAACTTCTAGGATTTCGTGGTCAAATGAGATGGTGACCGAATTAATTGAGGCTGTACATCAGGAAACCGTAACTTGGGACTACAACTGCCGGGAATACAAAAATAGAGGCAGCCGATCTGATGGTTTTCAGGCCATTTGCGACAAAGTGAGTCACCAATCGCCGGAACTCACACCTCAGTCGGGATTTGGGTGGTATTGGCTCCCTCATTTTCGTAGTTTTCTTTTGTAGATAAGGCTCTACGATTTGAAGAAGCTCTTCAAATTCCTCCGAAGTTATTCGGAGAAAATCATTGTGTCCAAAAAAATCTCCACTTGCGATGTTGTCATAAAGATTTTCAACGAAACCATGTGAAGGTTGCGTTAAAAGCCAATCTCTCGCCCACACCCTCCTTCTTTTCCCTTTGCGGGTCCTTTTGCACAACACAAAAGCAGTGTACAGGATGAGAACTTCCTCTTCTTCACTAAAATCACACATTTTTACTCAAACGACTGAAATGCTTCAAAAACAAAATCACTCATCTGACAACCCACATGCCATCGTGACATTGAGCAATTCTAGCAATAATGTCCTGGCTAAATCAGCGATTTCGAGTAGTTCTAGAAGTTTTAATTAGCAACTTTTCAATGTGAAATTTTCTAGTGTGATAACACCGTTAGGGTGGCACTTTAATCATTCGGTTTTTTCTTACAAACTGGAAAATGTTTATGTTTTCCATGAACTAAGAGCAATAAACTCTTCTTTACAAAAGAGGAACCAAGCCGAAATTTCGTATCGGCATTCCGTTATTTCATGTGATTCAAATTTATTCTAAATGTGTGATTAATTTTAATGATTCAATGTAGATTTCTGTGATTCACATTATTCCATTTGTGATTTTGATCAGTCCTGGATTTGAATTTTTGCGAATTATAAACGTTGCTTTTATTGGGTGGCCCGATTGAACTGTAACTTTCTGAAACGCTGTATTTTAACTGCTCAAACTCCACTAGAGAGCAGTTTCCCTTTTTTTTTTGTTTTCAAAAATGAAATTTTATTGGCGTAAAACTGAGAAAGTCAGAAATCCTTCATTATATTTGAGAATCCATTTGAAATTTTTGACACAACTAACCTAGGTACTGATTACTGCCTTGAGTGCACTGATGAACGTATCGCACACTGCCTAAGCGTGAATTTCCGGACTACGAACCCATTCACGACGTAGGCTTGGCGTCAGCTCATCGACACTTTGGTATTTCTTCGTCCTCAACTTGGCCAACATAATGCCTCTTTTAGAGAAGTTGACCAGATTTGCATCCGATGAACAAAACTTTGTGTTTTAGTCATTTTAGTTTGACGAGCTATTTCTATGATTTCCTATATCCGATAATTTGTCTCGTCCGTGTGGATGAAGATGATGTCAGGAAATGGAATTTCAGTCTTCTTCTCTTTATTTTATTCTTTAGTTCTTCTTCTTTTTATTTTATTTTACTTAATAATATTGAGTAATTGTTGAAAGCTTTTAGTCGCATTCATAGTGAAAGCTTTCAATCTCAATTCATTAATTAAATTCAATCAATTCAATCAAACATACTCCATATCTTTTGGTTTCCAAAATAGTTCAACTTGTACTGCTTATGAAAATATAATTTGAACAAAGTCTTAATTCCACTTTGAAAATTACTGTTTCCAAGCATTTCTCAAGTACAACATCTTATTTTACTGTAACTTTTCATGTAAAACTAGAATTGTTCAATCAAAGCTGCTTTACTGAACTCTATTTATTTACATTTTCAGCTTCAATCAGTGATATTTTCCGTATTAGGTTACCTGAAAATTTGGATTAAATCTTAAGTCCATCAGGAGATGATTGCTCCCCAAACTCTACCTTTCATCAGTAACTCGCGTGGCGAAATCCACCCCCAATTTCCGCACACAATGGTATCCAAAGAGGTACATAAATTTCCTGGAGTGGCGTGTCCGATAAGTTTGATGCATGTCAAATTTCAAGCGTGAATCCCTCGTGTGTTTATTGAAAGCCAAGGGGAATCGGGAATGATTTATTAGGGTTCGTTAGACGGAAAATTGTGGGTGGGTGGGTGCGGGAACAAAAAGCCCCGAATCATCTATTCCACAGCACTTTCTCACCACAATATAATTGTTTCCTGATTCTCATGGGGGTCGTTTGGAGTGGCAACCGCAAAAAAAGGGCTCCAACGTGCACGGGGATTGGAAAATTCTTCCAGCACAAAAGATGAGGTGAAATGCGACAAAAGAAAATTTTTCAATTCATTCTTTCATAGCCTCAAACCCCATAATTTACTTTTTTTCTCCACCCGAAACTGATTAATTTTCTGGGGATTTTGTCAAATTCGCAACTCAGTAGAAAGAGTTGAGAAAAGAAAAATGAGGCTTTGGCATACTTCTAAATTAATTTTCTTAGATCGAATGTCGATAATATATTTTCGCAAAAAAGTAGCGTCTCTGCAATCATTTGTCCTTAAAAGATAAGGAAATACTATAGAAAATCCTTTCTAGTCGCTGTAAGACTATATAGCAATAGTGAGTTTATTTTGAATTAGTTTTTGGGTGCGTGCAAATTTAATATAAAACCAAACGTTGGATATAATAAATTAGATATTCAATCTATATTTAATCAGTATGAAATAGGGGAGAGTAGGGCATTTTCGGGATGGAATAACTTTCGATAAAATATCTTATAAAATATTTCTTTATTTATTAAATTAAACCAATGCTTTTGAATGTATTTTTTTGAAAGCAAAGTGTACAACATAAAGATTTGTCAAAAAACAATATTTGTGTCCACCACTGCCTTTGGTGACCAACCTCCAGAACCAAACGGTGGAAATGCTGTGTCTCAGTTTGTATCGTCTGCATCATTTGAAAAAAGAAAACATTTTAGTTAGGTATTATTATTTGAATTATTAACTGCTCGAACTCCAAGAGAGACAGTTTTCACAATCCACTGTTTTTTTTTTAAATTCTCACCATTCTGGCTGCTAAACGGTAAGAGATATTGACTTCCGGTCTTCAGTGACCCCCCATAAGTCAGCATACTCTATCGAACTAACCAGTAAAGTACCCTCCACCTTTTTAATCCCCTCCAAAAATATGTTTTTTTTTTGACTTTGCAAAAAAATTGCCCTGACGATTTTGTTCATTTTTGGAATTTGTTTTGGAGGTAATCCAGATGAACATTTCGTCCTCCGACACCTGTCACCGGAAAAATCGCCATCTTGAATTATTGAAGATCAAAGTTCAACCAATCTGGAGGGCCTAATTTTCAACGGATTTGGTTAAATTTGGACCTTTTTTGAAAGGTCTTTTAATTCTGAATCCGATTGCATCGGTCACAATCGGTAATGGATCGGGAAAGTAACGGTAATACCTCTATTTTAAAAATACTGTTTTTCGCACTTTTCCAATCTTTTAACCCATATAAAATTCAAACGGTAAGAGATATCAACTTCCGGTCTTCGATGACCCTCCTCAAATGACGTGATTTCAAACGTAACCTTTTTATTTTCCCCCTCCCCTTTCATGTGCTCCCCATCGCCCAAGAATAAGTCAAAAATGAGGTTTTTCTAACCTTGGAAAAAATTAGCCCAGGCGATTTCGTTCATTTTTGGAAATGTCTTGGTGGTAGTCCAGCTGAACATTTCGTCTTTTGACACCTATCACCGGAAAAATCGCCAACATGAATTATTGAACCTCTGACCTTGAAAACCCCTTATTAGGAATGATTCAACGGTATTTTCGTAAGCTTTTCTTTAATTCTAAAGTGTAAAAATGGTCTTCATCGATCAGACATGGTAGATTGGATCGGTAAAGACCATCCTTAAGTTCTAGAAGTAAAGAAAAGCTTACGAAAGGGAGGGTGTTAAAGTCACCCTCAGGGGACAAAGTCACCCTTACTTACGCTAAAAGAAAGACAGTAAGGAAAATAAGTGAAAGAGATACAATTCACAAAAAAAAACAGAAAAATCCAATGCAAAATTCGTAATCAACACTTTTAACCCATTTGAAAAATCTACCAAAAAACTAATTTTGCATTTTATTTTGCATTTGTCCCTTTACAGATTAAACAGGTCATTATAAAAGAAATTTATTTAGGGGCGCAGGCAAATGCAATAAAACACGTATCTTAACGATCACTGAATGTTAATTCCTTGCATTAAATTCTATGAAACACCATTTATTTATGTAGAATAACTATTTAAGAAAAGAATTTTTCACACAGAATTCAAGTTAGGAAAGAAAATGAAAAAAAATGTTGTCAAAATTGACACGATTTCACATCGTCCGTGCGTATAACAAACTTATGCACAAAATTTCCCCAAACTGATAAAAAAGCAATAAAATTACCACTTATTATGGACTATATTTTTCATGGCTTTGAAAAATTATTGTATAACTAAAATATTTTCGCGGCAGCAATGCAGTTATCTATTGCGAAGAAATACATTATTCTAAATCGTGACGCTTCAGCGCTTATGGTATAGATGCGACTGTATTAACCCTATTGGGTCACCCGTGATCCAAAAATGAAATTTTTCCTACGGCCTTCTAAAGGTGCATTTTGCTCAAAAAATTTAGATTTTTGTAAAAAAAAAAATAGAAAATAAAAAATCTAAAAATAAAAAAAAGTAAGATGTCCAAAAAAAAAGTTTCTTCCACAAATTGTACCATTTGAGTTCCTCTAACGAACAGTCCATGTCCGAGAAAAGTGGGTCACTCCTGGTCCCAGAAGTATATGGCCAAAAAAGACGTTGCAAAATGTGTCTTCCTCGACATAAATGGTTCTGGATGACCATGATTTATCCATAGCAGATAAAGTATACCAGATTCTAAAAGCTTATGAACCAAGCTTTTCAACAATAGTTCACTCATCCAATTATGTTCATCAGGAGCTGAGATATACCACTCCAAACTTTCAACCTCTTCTACTGACAGAATATATGTGCTCATCTAATATTAATATTATGATTTATCTAATTTATTTTAAATGTAGGGGGAAGTGGGGCACCTTTGAAAGTTAGGCACCTTTGAAATTGGGATTTTTCACATATTTTTAAATTAAATTGAGCCTTATCGTGATATAATTTAGTTGCATAAACAGATTGAGAAACTAAATTATATCACGATAAGACTCAATTATATTTTAAAATGGGTGAAAAATCCCAATTTCAAAGGTACCCCACTTTCAGAGGTGGCCCACTTCCCGCTAACATGCAAGAAATACATAGCTCTAAGACAGTTTACGATCATATTCATTTGGGAAAATTATTAAAGAATATCTGTGTTTTTGGACCAGTAAAAATTCTCAATGAAACTGCTAATTTGCAAAAAAAAATCATCCTAAAAATAAAATAAAAATACTTTTATTCATTCATTATTTTATCTGACTAAAATGGATAAGACAGAGCAATAATATTTAATAATATTGTATATTAGTGTAGAAACTTTTCCTCTCTGAATTTGCATATTTTTCAAATTGTAAAACTTTTTCTCAAATGAATATCCTTCACCCTAGAAAAGATTTCCCATAATATCATTCCTACAACTCGCCCTCGTCCTTTTTGAAAAAGAAGAGATTATTGTAATTCTTTGTCCCCCGGAATCTGTGTGATTATCTGATGAAAATTCAATTTCACATGCGTTAGGGCCTAATGGTTAGGGGTGGATGTCATTTGGCCCAATTAGCAACTTTCTCGTCTCATTGAGAATTGAGATGACGAAATATTGGTTAAAACTAATCAAGGAAGTTCTTGCACCCACAAGTGTTCTGTCCCAATTTCTTGATGAGTTTCTAATTAAAATTCTAATGAGTGCCAACACAGCCCTCCATCCATGCTATCCAATCATTGTGAAAATTTAACAGTTATAGAGACCTCGAGAGTTTTCTCGTGTTGGCGGCGTCTTGAAACACAACAATTTGGCAAAATGATGAAGATTCACAGTGAAATAGTTGCGTTTTAGACAACTTCAATGTGGAATAAAATGTGTAAAAGCTCTCGAAATTGTATATTTTGCAGGAATATGCCATATATAGTGTTTTCATGAGGGTGGAACAGTTTAAGTGGTTTGAGGAAAGGTTAGAAGGGTGGAACTTGAAGAGTTGTGTGTTTGTACGATGGAGTTGATGTAAAACAAAGTTGCGAAGGAAAACGCATTAGCTGAGAGTTCTTTTGCCATCTCCTCCACTTCATTCTCATCTTCGTCCTAATGGCTTAATCTTCTTAAAGATATAAAGCGAAATAGAACATTTTCCGGGTTTTCTCGTACTGGATTTTCCTCAAAGGGGGAAAGGCATATGGAAAACAATAAGAGACGATATCAAAAATAATAAAAAAAAAACAGAATAAAGTCAAATTCAAATATGTACACATATTCTCGTTTAAATTCTATAAATTTAGGAACAGTTTAAAGTATCAAACATATTGAGCCCGATCACAAGTAGATTTTGATTCTCCAATAGTGTCTTGGATGAAAGGTAAATGGAACTCTATTTGCACAAAAAGTCGTTGATGTTCGAAGAATTCAAATTCAATTTCGAATTTTCATACTAAATTTTCGAACAAGGTGGGGAAAATTTATCAAATATCACACTAAAAAGCTCGCAAAAGAGTTACTCAGTGATTATGGAGTGATTAAATAATGGAACAAGAACAGTAGGCGTCGTTGTTCTGTTTTTTTCCTCACAACAATGTGAAGATCGTCACATTTTGACACTTGAGCACTTCGAAATTCGAACAGGATGTATCTCAGCCACCTTGCGGAATTATCAATAAGTAAGAAAGTCTCTTTTTTGGATCTTCAAATAGATTTTCGAATTTTTCAAGATCTACTTCTGTACGGAAAGATTGAGAGTTCCTTTCAAATTAGACTTCGATATTGCGTTCCTATATACAGCATCTGTTCCTAACTCGTATTTCACTTAAAACCTATTTAAAGTAGAAAAAAAATTATAGTAAGTTTTATAAAAACATCCAGTACTAAATTCCGTTGGTCAGTAAAAAATCAAATTTGGTCATCGATCAAATTAAATCTGAAAAATTATTAATTTAACAGTTATTATCCAAGATCGTAGCAGAAGTTTTTTTCTGACCCAGATCATAACGATTCCTTTGTCTCGAAAGTTCTAAGTTAGTTAATAATTAAATCGATTATCGTACTAGTCAAAATCGATTATTCTATATATCAAAATTTTTTGTTTTTCCTTGCAAAAGATATTTTTTACTAATTACTAAAACTTATTTTGGTAAATATTGATTGATTGATGATTTTTGATTGAAATTTTATCCTCTTAATTTTTCAAACTGAAATAATTTTGTCTCTTTCTGTCAAATGAAAATTGAAATTTCAATTTCATTTTCAATTTCAATTTTAATGCCGCTGGCACACCTTTTCAATTGAGTAAAATTCAAAAGATTGAAATTCTACCTCTTACTCTTTCAAACCGAAATCAGATACAGCTGTCTCTTTCTGTCAAATGAAATTTCAAATTGAAATTGAAATTTTCATTTGACAGAAAGAGACATACATATCTTATTTCAGTTTGAAAGAGTAAGAGGTAAAATTTCAATCGATTGAATTTCACTAAATTGAAAAGGTGTGCCAGTGCCATTAGTAATCGAAATTGAGTTTGCCACTATACTGACTAACATTCAAAATAGAATTTTATGAAATCAAAATTCATATACCTTCCTCTCGCAAAAATTTTGCATATGTTTATCTCTCTCTTTACGACTCAAAATTGGTTTGAACTAAACTATATTTCTTGTGATGCTTAAAAGAAGAAGAAGAAGAGTACGAAAGAGTGGAATAGATTTATGCAAACTGAAAGAAAGGGATGTGAATTTCGATTTCATGAAATTTTCCTGATCTAAAAGGTGAGGCGGAGGCTTTATTTACCTGATTCGACTAATTTAATAACGAAGGTAAATTACGATTCTGATCGTTTCAAATTGTGAATTATCTACTGACCAAGTTCATAATTTTACTGAACCAAACTGTTTCTGTAAACCTCCAGCAGACTTTTTAGGTCGAGAAAATTTCATGAAATCAAAATTTACATCCCTTTCTTTTCTTACATAAAATTTTTGCCACGGTCTGTCACATTTTTTCGCACTCATTATCGAATAAACTAAATTGGTCTGGAAGGTGTGTCAGAACCTTCTCCATTGCCACATGCCAGGGAAGTGATCAGGTCAGAACTAATACTGATCAAGTTTGCGATATTGACTAACCAAGATAACTTTTTTCTGATCGATTTTTTTTATTTTGTTACTATGGCTCCGGCACACTTTTTAGATCAGGAAAATTTCATGAAGTCGAAAATCGAATCCCTTTCCTTCTCACATGTTTGTCATGTGACCATCTCATTCTTTCGCATACAAAATTCGCTTGAACTAAATTGAATTTGGACTGATGTTTAAAAGAAAAAGAAAAGTATGCGATAGAATGAGATAGACATATGCAAAGCATGTGGGAAAGAAAGGGATTCGAATTTCGACTTCATTAAATTTTCCTGATCAAAAAAGTGTACCGGAGTCATAATAAAATTTGATTTTTTACTGACCACATTTATCAAAAGACTACCACTTCTGCCCCAGCCTTAGTCAAATAAGTAAAAAACATTTATATTTAAAGAAATTGAGTTAAAAACATATTCAGAATTCCAATACTGGCAATTTTTCAGTCCAAGTGAGGATTACAGTTTTCTCTCATGACGGACGCTGACAACTACTTCCAATTTTGAATTTTCCAATTTTAAGCTTTTGCCATTAATTTCTTAAGAATAAGTGTTCCAGATATTTCCTCCTTGTTGTTCTTAAAATAAGAATATAAGCTTTTGGGAAGCGAGAATGAATTTCCGCATGAGTAAAATGAGACACACACAATATATTTAATAACACGCGTCTATATGTTTAGGAGTGTCTCTGTAAGGGGTGATGAGGTGGGTTAGAAGCTGATAATTACAATTTACTAAATAAATTACCGGAGATAAGGGGTGAGCTCTTTATCATCAGAAATCCAATAATCGGAGATCTTGGCATTCCACATTTCACACACAAGGAATTCGGAAATTCCTTTAACAGACAAGAATCATCTTCGCTTCATACTTCCTCCCCTTACACATCCCAAGAGATATCTCCTGGTTCTGGAATATTCCATTGTTCCCACCAAGTCGGAGTATTCTTGTATTAATTTATGCGTCGCGTTTTGTGGAAATAACAACGATTTCATTTCATCTATCGGATAATTGATGCTGATTCAAGTCAAGTCAATATGTGGACCATTCATCTTTCAAACAGTCCCTTCCAGTATTTGCCAAACACCCAACCCATTTCTAAATTCTCAAGATAGCAAGTTGTGAAAAGCGAGGACTATTTTCCCAATGGGTGTTGGGTTGGATGGTCTCTGCATATTATAACTTTCGTCAGACAAGACATTGAAATGCCTCGTCGTACTAATATGCCAGCAGCATATGCTGATGGAAGAATAAATATTATGCCATGTTGTGAAGCTTAAGCATACCGAAGACGTATGGTTGGAAATCTCATTGGTGAATATCAACCACAATTGCCACATTAAATTTCTATCTACAGATCAGTATGGTTGTACATAGACCAATTCAAAGGGCATTCCTTCTGTTGCATTCACTTACGAATCGTTTTGTGGTCTATTTGATATCAACCGTACTTGAGTAAATAATTTCGCATTATCAACATAGTTTCAAAGGTATTCTGTCTAAATTGCCGTAATTACTGCACTATAAGTACCTTTCTGTTACAATTAGTTAAGCCAAAGGTATTGTATTAAGAAATTCAATATGAGTATGCCTCAGTAAATTGTCTATTGCTCGAGAAGTGAGAGGAGGAAGTAAGACACCTTTGAATTGGGATACCTTTGAAAGAGGTTTTCCTCTTCTATTTTTAAATGGTAGAGGAGACCGGTGTAGAATTAGCCACGCATGGTATTAGACAATAAGATGTTATAGCCTACCTTTGAAGGAATATTGAGGAAACCACCTTTGAAAGTGGGGTACCTTTGAAATTGGGATTTCTCACCTACTTTTAAATAAAATTGAGCCTTATTGTGATATAATTTAGCTGCACACACAGATTGAGAAGCTAAATAACATTATGATATGGCTCACTTCCACTTAAACATAGGAGAAAAATCCCAATTTCAAAGGTGCCACACTTTTAAAAGTGCCCCACTTCCCCCTACTTATTCGCAGTAAAGACATCCCTTCCTATTCATTGAAATATTTTTCAGCCTGGTGCAAACATTTTTTGTACAAATTATACGCAATAAAAAAATTATTTTCCTGACTAATTTTACCCGGTCTCCCTTACTGAGTGTGGGGCTCAGGGTAATAAAACACGTTAAAGCCATACCAATCTGAGATGACAATATGGTTAATAACTTCTAATTTTTAACTAAAAATTTATGATTTTGAGTTTTAAATTTGTTAGGGTAAGTGTGCCAAATTTCGGCATAGTTGCATGCAAGCGCCAAAGTCTCAAGTTTAAAATGTCATATCTTTAATAGAAATTGATTTTTTTTATTACTTCTTTTTGTGTTGCTTGGAACCTTGTAGACAGTTTATCGTCTTTATTTACTCCAAAATCATTCTTAATACATTTTAAAATGAATAAAAATGTAGACATAGCTTTGGCCACCTTCATTCTCATAGTTCCTTGCCCTTCAGGAATTCTTCCAATGCCTTTTTCACGTCATCTTGTTTGTCGAAGCTACATTTTTTGTTATTCTTTTGCATTGCATAATCTCTAGAGTATCTAAAAACTAAATATTCATGGAATTTCGAGGAACAAAAAGGTGGCCGAAATTGCAAGCTGGCCGGAATTTGGCAAACTTACCCTATCTACTATTAGTAAACGATAAACTTTTCTTTGACTGCTACTTGTTTTATGGAACTCCGATCTATGATGTTTTCACGATCGTTTCGTTACCCATCATGCCGTTTAACTTGCGTTTTGCTTAGGGGGAAATGGGGTACTTTTGAAAGTGGGGCACCTTTGAAATTGGGATTTTTCATCTATTTTTATATAAAATTGAGCCTTATCGTGGTATAATTTAGCTGCACAAACAGATTGAGATGCTAAATTACATTATAATATGGCTCAATTCCACTTAAACAGCTTAAAAATTTCAATTTCAAAGGTGCCCCACTTGCCCCTACAAAATAGATTTTTTTATAAGGGAAAGTGCCCATGTTTTACACGGTTCAAGCTTTATAATGACTAAATTTTTCCTGAGTTTTTGAATAAATATGACTCCGCAATCTATTTTTAAAACAGGACACTTTCCCCTATTTTTTAAAATTCGGGTGAAATGAGTCATATATTTATTGAAAAACATAGGATAAATTTAGTTATTATAAAGCTTGGGACCATGCAAAGTATGGGAACTTTCCCTATTTATAAAGAAGGCTTTGAATGCCTAGGTATTATCGGTTTCTGGAATCAGTTTCGTTGAAGTTCTTTCAAAAACAATAAAGGAAGCAATAAAATCTTGGATCAGCTTGTAACCTAAAATCAGATTTTGTACTAAACTTCGTAAAAATCCTATAAAGTTATCGCTATAATGTATGTTACCTTGAGGCTTTTACCTTTTAAAGATTCTTCAGGATTCCTTTTTCCATTTTCAGTACTTTATGGATTCATAGGAGATCATGAAAGGAGCTTACAAATATGAGAAGAATGATGATTTAAGATCTTATATATTAGATATTAAACCATATATAGTCCGGTATTAAATTTTGCATAACGGTGTTTAGGGAATGTTGTTATGTCATATATCAAGAATTATAACTATGTATCCTATGAATGATTGGCATATACAACCTATGAAGGAGTTTTCCACCGTTTTCACTCCGGAGGTTGGTCGTCAACGCTAAGACGGCGGTGGCCGCATAAACACAAAACATATAATTTCTTGAAAAGGACTCGAGTGTAAGCACAATAAAAAAATAAAAAATAAAAAATAAAAAAATAAAAAAATATATTCCGAAAGAACTCATTTAGAGTTAGATTTATATAATTATTTTAAATAAAGTCACTAATGGGCATCAAATTAAATTTATTCGAGGTGTTGGAAATGAGTTTGTGATTTGTAAAGGGCGCACAAATCCAACTTTCAATAAATTTTTATAGGTTTATTGTAGTCATAAATTATGCTTTTGAATCAATATGCTTAAATTTGCGGATATAGAGTTTTGATAATTGGACTGCTAAACAGTGCTTTCCCATTTACTATAATTTTTTTTATTCTTTTGATTAATAGCTGATTATCTGGCTTATTGTGAAAAGAAAACAAATCTAATTAAGCGCATGAGGGGATGCTATGAAACACATGAATTAAAAATAAATTGAAATTGCTATTGAAATCATTTATCTAAATAATAATACAATTAAGCGTAAAAGATAAAAAAATTGTTTATTGATCAATTTTTAGTACTTTTACTTTAAAAGCCTTTAAAGTATTGCAATACCGTAGTTGACAGGAGCGACAGGAGAGTTAACACATTCTAAACTTTCGACACTTTTGTAAAGTCTTCTTTTACATTCAAGTGACGTAAAGCATAAAATTAGTCATTTATGAGTCATTAAATTGAACAAGGGCCAGATGTATCTTGGCAGCAGGTCTTCAAATTTCATACTACACAGTATCTATATGTCTTATTGTAAGCATTGTAGCAGATGATAGGGAAAATTTATATAGCGTCATCATATTTGTGTGAAACTTTTCCACCCATCCTTCATCATATTCCTCTCTATGGTTGATATTTAAGTAATTCTGTATGAAATTCAGTCTCGACATATCCTCAACACTATATGCGAAGCAATAATAATATGTCTTGAGATAACAACACTCGGAGGTGCCTAAATGCAAATTTACCGCTTGTAAGGCATTTCCTTTCCTCATATTGGGAACAGCTCATTGGAATAGATGATACTCAAAGTGTATAGTATGTTAAATAATATCTTTCTCGCCACCTAAGTCTCTCCCCCCCCCCTCCACTCCATATAGGATACAAGTTTTTGGGGATGTTATGGAGGCAAATGGGCTGAGGTGGAATAGATAAGTAAATATGAGTTGAAGAACAATTTCTACAGCAGTGTGTACACAATTTGTACAATTCAACTCCCTTGCCTGGTTTGCACATAAGAAGAGTTTATGCCCATATATCGTCAAATATAACTGCTTCACGACATACTCCCCCATCCAAAGTTCCAACCTCCCAAAATCTTGCTTAATATGTCATTTTAATGGGTACATTTTTGGCGCCACCTCTTTCACCACCGACACATTTTCCATATCAGTTCCAAGAATGAAGAAACTTTCACGGAAAATTTGAGTTGAGAAAAATACGAAAACTTCCTCCAAACAGACCCCTTACCAATCTACTTTGTGCAAAAGATCTAGTCAATTTTCCGGAATTGCTAAAGTGACAATTTATTGCTATGTCACCAGGGATTATATTGCTTTTCTTTGGCAGCACAAGTCCTTTGATGCCGCATTTTCGATTATGCTAGACCATGGAAGTTAGTTTACTAATGATAATGCCCTTATCTTCCAGCTCTGACATTTTCTTCATCTCCTCCAACGATTGATCAGTCATTGGTAAGAGAAAATTTTATCTCATCTCCTTGACTCTCTACCAATAAGTAATTTCTCAGAAAATATTAACACGCAGCAACTTCATTAATTCTACTTGAGACAATGCAATGCATAAAAGGATAATGCATAAAAATGTGGAAGGGTATAAAGTGGATGAAAAATAAAGTTTTCCGCACAAAAACTTTTAATTGCATGGTGAATTAATTTTACATAAAGCTCAAAGGACATCAAATAGCTTCAATATACACGTCAAACTTCAGTAAAGATATTTTCATAATTGACTTTAATGGAAAATTCAAAAACCTTCTGCATTTGTAGAGTGGTGGGTAATAATCTTTTTTTTCTTTTTTGCTAAATTATCTTTGACATCACAAAACTTTTTCGTATTATTTATGGAGCATGTTAGGGCAGAGTCAGATTGACAATCGAATTCGGGGTTCAAACTTAAGAATTAACCTAGGGTCGGAGGAACGTCTGTTCGACAGGGAACACCTACACTTTTGTCAAAATGTAGAAAATTATTTAATGTATCTAGTTAAATATAAATAATATAACGTTTTTTCTGTAATACATCTCTTACTATAAACAGAGATGTTCAAATTTCATATCCCAAATGGTACAGAGTGTAAAGTAGGGTGTCAATAGGTGCTGACACCAGTTCTTAAAGTGTCAATATACGTTCCTTTCACCCTATTTCCCTGAAATGAAACACATAATTTACCCAGGGCTTTCGACACCTATCATATCTACTTCAGAGGTGCTTGGTTAGGCTTTTCTTTGGATATAGCTAATGGTATGTTTATTTTTTCCACATATTTATTTCGAGCAATAAATAAATAAACAAATAATAAAAAAAAACTCTAAAGAATCCGAGAAAACAACTATAATTTGTGTTTCAGATCTTACAAATGATTAAGTGCTAAAAATTGCTTAAAATTCAATAATATAATCCGAATTTTGAAAACGGGTTTGAACCGGTTAACCGATTTTTATTGTCTCCCAAAACCGGTTAATGGTCTATCCTGAAAATTCGGTTATTTGGAATCATAACACTCAATACACCGACGCTCATCGAAAGGAGATCCTGTCCTAAAGAAATAAGAGTATCATCCACTATGGGCCCATCGTTCTTTATTTCCCGAAAGCTCCTAATTTCTAAACAAAGAACAAATAATAATAATAATAATAATGCTGGCACAACATTCCATGAAGGAACTAGGCCTTCCCGCAAGGGGATTTCAAGACATGCATTATTATTTTTTCTTGTACGGGATGAGGTTGTCAGTCCCATGCCCGTGGAATCAAGTGCAGTGAAGCTCACTGGATGCAATCCGAACACCTTTAACGCCAGAAAAAATCCTGGTGACCTAAAGGGGATTCGAACCCGGGACACTTGCATCATAGAGCGAGTGCTCTACCACTTGACCCATTGAGTGAACAAAACAAAGACTAAATATAGTAGGGGCAGTTCCTTGCAGGAACCGCTTCACCCAGGCCTCCTTTTAGGCCTTTTTAGGCCTTTGTAAATTTTTCGGATAAACTCCATTTAACCAATTCAGTCAATGTACCAAAAATACTTGAGATCACCGAGAAAAATGTGGATGGTAAAATTTACCATCCTCCATACAAAATTCTAATGGCCGGATAGTAAAAAAGTCACCCAGCAAACGCGATATTAAATCGGACTGTCAAAAATTGTAGAATTTATTGCATGGATAGTAAATTCTAATAACCGGATGGTAAATTCTAATATCCCCGGATATTAGATTTTACTATCCGGATGGTAAATTTTACTGGCAGGATAGTAAATTTTACTAGCCGGATATTAGAATGAAAAATGTCGGAAAAATTTATTTTTCCTTATTTTCATTGATTTTTGGCCATTTTGAGGGCTTGGGGCCCTTCCTGGATGACATTCTCTGTATTTCAAGCCATTTTGGTGCGTGAAAATCTTTTTCCAACATTGACGACTGAGCCGAGATTTGAACACGCGACCTTTGTGATGACAGTCCAGTATCTTCCAGCTGCGCCACGAATTCCTATAATGTGTTCAAGGCATATCGGGAACCGTTGCATCGGCATCCACGATATTCCAAAATGACATTCTAACAGCAGAATGGCAAATTTTACTTTGGATAGTAATTTCAATTTAAATTACTATCCTCCGTTAAAATTTACCGTCTTCCAGTTAAATTTTAACATCTAATATGGGGCCAGTAAATTTTACTTCCCGGATATTAGAATCTAAGAGAGGTCAAGGTAAAATCTAAATGAGGATAGTAGATTTTACCATCCGGCTGTTAGAATTTACTATCCATAGGATAGTAAATTTTAAAATGTCAAGATGGTAGATTCTAAAGGAAAGTTTCTATGGAGGATAGTATTTTCTACTATCTTTTGAGGCAGTAGAATTTAAAGACACGATTTGTAGAAAATACCATCCAAATTTTTCTCGGTGATAGAACGTTCATATTTTGGGATTAGTTTCCTACAGATTAATAGATGAATTTTTTGAAAAGTAAAAAATTTTATCCATTATGGGGGTGCGGGGAGTCGCCCTCAAACAAACGTCTTAACGGTCACTGAATTTAAATTCTGTACATTAATTCATTACAAACTCTATTGATTTAGATAGAGTAACTACCCAAGAAAACACATTGGCAATCAGAATTCAAATCAGGAAAGAGGATGAAGGTCAATTTTAACAAATTTGACAGGATGTCGAATTTTCCGTCCGCCATTTTGAGCAAAAATTTTGCATGACCTTCCGCCAAGCGAGGAAAGAACAACAAAATGTATTTCCATCGCTGTCGGTCTATTTTTTCTAAGTATTTGAAGGACCAAAGTAACTAAAAATCCATTCCCGACAGAAATTCGATATCAATTGCCCTGGAATAAGTCATCTAAAATCACTCAATTTGCGTATGAAGTATAATATCATGGTAAGGAATGGGTTAATCTTGATAGACCTTCATCAGGCAGCACCGCTGTACCCAGCAGCACTTGTCTGATATTACATAAGCTGGCAGTCGTACACATAATGAGTGACCGTCTCCCTAGTTTTATTGCGTCCTCTGAACATTATGTTACATTGGACACCCATTCTACGACTATGAGACCAAGAGGTAGACCACCGAAAAGGTGGTACGAGTCTAGGACACAAGAATCACAACTCCAGCTGATACTCAGTACCGTACCTTCAAATTCAAACACTCAATCACGATAAGTAATCCGTTGCCCTACTGTAGGAAAAACAGGGATTTGCCTAATAAAAGTAGAAGAAGATGGACACCCATCCTATGCAGATGTTCTATTCTGCACAAGAATCAAGAATCACTGTATTTGTATATAGTCCTTTAATTGTAAAATGCTTTGCTTGGGGCATGAATAAATGTTTATTATTAAATATGTTTGTTTTTAGACAGTGACCGGTTAGGAGATTAGCAGTCTGCCGGGCTCTCCAACGACTGCCTACCTCTAGGTACGCTGTCCTATTCTTATCTAAGTTGGTCATGAACATTTTGGACACGTGAAAATTCTTAGTCGCGGTCCATTCCGTTTGATAAAGTTGTAATATATCATCCTGTATAATAGAATTCCTCGATTTCCTCATTTACAAGGAAATCCCTACAGCAGATTCGGGACCAATGAAGGTGGTCCTTACTCCCCGCTGCCGCAAGGCGCTCCGCTATTTTATAATCGGCATCACTGAGAAAAAAAAGAGAGTGCGATTAACATTTTTTCCAACTTTAGCACCTTTGGGTGTGAAAATATATCAACATTTTTTCATGTTAATTTTACACCTTTTCAAGGATAAAATTAACATGAAAAAGGGTACTTTTAACTCCTAATACACCTAAAAAGGGTAATATTTACACCGGTTTTGGATCAATACTGCAGAGTAAAATTAACATTTCCGGAATGTTAGTTTAACTTTTTTGGATCTTGCCTAAATTTCCCAATAGGGGGAAGTGGGGCACCTTTTAATTGGGACAGCTTTGAAATTGGCTTTTTTTCTCCTATTTTCAAATGGAATTCAGGCTTATCATGATGTAATTTAGCTTCGTAATTGGTTTGTTGAGCTAAATTATATCATAATAAGGTCTATAGTTTTATTTAAAAATAGGAGAAAAAGCTTAATTTCAAAGGTGCCCCTATTCAAAAGTGCCCCACTTCCCCCTATAGTTGAAGTATCAAGCTTTACTACTTTATACTTTATAGTGCTTTCAAGTAAATTTAAAATTATTAAGCAATTAGGGGAAAGTGGTCTGCCTTTGAATGCGACAGGCATTGAACATTTATTTTTTTCTCTTCTCTCCCAAAACAAAAATTCTATTTTGTTAATCGAAATTAATGTAAAACAATAAGTTTTATTGATTATAGTTTATAGAATAGGGCTTTAGCGGTTCTAGCTTTGAAAAATAAGTGAAAAATTGAAATATTCAAAGGCTACCGCAATCAAAGGCAGGCCATTTTCTCCTACTAGGGCTAAATTGGTGAGAAAATGTCATTTATCTTCTGTATTATTTAGGTAAAACGCTTTAACAGATTTTCCCAATACTAAAATATTCTTCTATGTTTTATCTCCGATTTCTCCCTATTTTTGGATATAAGAAAAAAATAACATTAGAAAATATTTTTATTACTGATGTATTTGTGTTTCAAATATAGAAGATACATTCGGTAACCCAGGCGATGGCTGAGTCCTCAACCCAAAGCTTTCAATCTCTAAACATGCCCAAGCTTTGAGCTTTATAGGTGGATATTGAAGGTTGATCGGGTTTTTGTGAACTTCCAGTATAACAGAAGGGCTTATCGAATACCTCAAAGTGATATCTCTAACCGTTTGGCTTCTGTTAGTACATTGCGACGAAGGATAGATACATCAAGAAGAATACCACAATTTTCCCATATATTCCAACTAAAATAATGATCTTTTGGGGGATAAAGTTATAATGTATGAATGCTTATAACTAAAATGTATTGTATTGATTGTGTCCTCTCAGAGTATGCGTACTAAAATCAACTAATATCTTTGATATGATTCTCTTGTGCGATTTGTACCAGCTAAACGTCTTTGTTGTATAGTGCTTGGATTGAGAAGTAATTAATGCTTCTTGCTGTCTAATTTATGTGCTTATAATATGGCTATATTGCAGTAGTAATACTTGTGCTTGAAACTTTGCTAGAATGGGCGACAATACATAATTTAATACTCTTGCTCTATAACCAGGAGCACGCATTGGATTCTCGTTTTAATTGCATTTAATTGCGACAATTGTAGCAAGTGATTGACTTCTTGTATTTGTTCAATCAAACTTATCTCATTTACTGAGTAATTTAGAAATCAATTTTGAGTTGCAGATATCAGAGTAAATGTTATAATGAATCTTATCTTGAAGATGAACAAGAAAACTAAATGTTCTCTACATATTTTATTGGAAGTTTTTTTTTTACATTACTTAGAGAAATTATATAAGTCAAAGAACGTTTTGCGTGTAATTCTGACTCAATAGATTAGTTAAGAAACTTGACCGAAAATTCAATTTGCATCAGATTGTTTAATCAGAAATTTTGTGCAGTAGCTGATATCCCTGAGGCTATGTTTCCTAACAAAATAACATTAGTCGAAACACAAAATCAGTGATGGAGAAGGTCCTTCGGTATATATTTATATTTACTTTCTCAACACGAACTAACTTTCCAAGTGAATTCTATGTCTCGAGACTTTAAGGTCAAAAATCTTTAGTAAAGGGACTTTCTTTCATCTTATGATAAATTTCAGGAAATTCTATCAAATTTTAGATTTATATCTTGTAAGAAAGCATACATATAGGAGAAGATCGGGCAGTTTCACGCAGGAATTAGATTTTCAAACACTTTCACTGAGGGAAATACGAAAAAGTTAAAATAACATTCCGGAAATGTTAATTTTACCCTGCAGTATTGATCCAAAAACGGAGTAAATATTACCCTTTTTAGGTGTTTTAGGGGTTAAAGTTACCCTTTTTCATGTTAATTTTACCCTAAAAAAGGTGTAAAATTGAGACGCTCGGAGAAGAAGTGGTCTGTTTTGTATGCATTTCCTTATTAAAAGAGTCCACTTCTGCTCTGAGCATCTCAATTAATATTAAAAAATGTTGATATATTTTTACACTTAAAAAGGGTTAAAATTCTAAGGAAAAAAAGTTAATCGCACCCTCTTTTTTCTCAGTGTTTATTAAAACATGATGTACAGAATTAGACTTTTCTATATTCTTTGAGCTTCTGCTTGACAAGGTAATTGAAAGTAGTATTAACTTGAACTTTTGTTATACCTTTGGAATATAAGATGGTTTTGAAGAGAAAAACCATTTCCTATGTTTCCCGTATGTTTCTAGCGCGCCGAAAAAACTTTTGGGTTTATTAGTTGTTTTATATCAGTGTAGAATGAATTATCAAAAAATATAAATGCAAAATAAAAGCCAACTTAATATTGAATAGGCAACTGAAAACCCCAAATTGGAAACCTACGTAGTTTCGGAGATATCTTGTGAAATGTGTACGAAAACAGGGAAAAATTTACACTAAATTCGGTCGTATTTTTCAGAGCTAATGTCACCCCCGTGAGAAAAACAGCTTTAAAAAATAATAAATGCCTAATTATTACTCTCACTTGAAGCAAAAATTGCCAAATTAATATTTTAAATAAATGTGTTAAAAAGGGGTGGTAAAGCGTCCCAGACTTTGCGAAGTGCTCGAACTCGTGACTTATGGCCTCTACACATTGCGAGCAATTTCCTTTCAAAAATTGCTTTTTGAAAGGAAATTGCCTGCAGTATTGTAGGTGGAAACGTCAAATTTCTATCAAAAACGCAATTTTTGACGAAAATTGCTTCCAATTTGTTGAGGCCTTTAGATGCGGTACCTCAAAACCATTTTCGTGTGATTTACCGTTTAATGGTTCACAATGCAAGAAACAATTTTTTCTTAATATAGTCTTGTAGGATTCCTTAAGTAAGACACTATAGAACCAAAAATCTTTTTATTTGCTTATAACGCTCTTGGTTCCATCACAGAGATTACTATAAGTCAAGTGACGCACTCTTAAGGATCTTAAGAGCTTCTATAGGAATTTCAACAGAAAATTCTCACTTTAAGCCTTTTAAAAGTGCACTAAAAGACTTGTTTCATACATGGTTCTATAAGGCAGCTATCTTGCTTCTTGGGAATCTATTTGAACTAATTCATAAATCACTCAAAATATCACCTGAAATAGCTCTGAAGTAATAAAATTGATTTTCGGTAAAAAAAATTACTTAACTGTTATCATCAGATTCATAACCGATTGGAATGAGTTCAGGCTTGTCAGGAATTCCAAGACCTTTCCAACGAGCCACACATGACACCATTTGGTTGAGAAATACGACCTTTTAGAGTCTTTTTAATTTTTAACTTTGAAAATCCGTTAATAGGAATGATTCAACGATATTTTATATAATATCCAAACCAGGGGGGGGTGACATTAGCTCTGAAAAATGCGATCGGTTTTAGTATAATTTTTTCCATATTTTCGTACACATTTCACGTGAGATCTCCAAAACTACGTAAGTTGACAATTTAGGGTTTTCGGTTGCCTCTTCGTTATTAAATTGGCTTTTATTTTGTATTAGTATTTTTTGCTAATTCATTCTATAATGACAGAAAACAGCTAATAAACTCAAAAGTTTTTTCGGCTCGCTAGAAACATATGGGAAACATAGGACATGTCATGCCCCTGATCCAAACTACGTAATTTACTCCTTTTAAAGAGATACAATAAAATCTACAATTTGAATTGCCCAGCCCTCTCCTATAGCATCTTGAAAGGACGATAATCTTGGGGTCGACGGGACTCCCCAGTGACATTAACCCATCAGTTATTGGCCACCAGGGGTCAAATTGGCTGATGAATTAATCAGCAATGTTGCACATTTGCTATTACATGCTCCTGACAATTGACACGGTGCATTTATTATCAATTGGGGCAGTCAGACTAATTATCCTGAGAGCTAGGACAACAAAATAAGATGAATTTTCTCTCTTTCTCTCTCTTTCTACAAAGCTGTGAATTCGAAAGACACTATTGTTGCAACAGTTTGTATATTACCTTCTCCATAAAACTTTTCTCTTTGATGAGAAGACTGTCGTCAAGTCGAAGCAGTTTGATCATCTTCTGTATATGAACATTTCACCTTTTCATCTGAAGTGGCAGCAAAGTAGAACAATAAGGTGCTTCTGTGGTGTGAGATTTTCTTGAAAATTGCACAAGAGCTTTTCCATGCAACTTCTTGTTTAGAGCGTAGTTAAAGAGAAAATATTTCCTTGCGCACAACCAAACAATAGACATGACATAAGTAGTGTGTCAAACTATTTTTCGCTATGATTCTATTAAAGGGAATATTTATGACTATACGAAGGAATTGTGGGTGGAAATGTGAATCTAATTAATAACATCACAGCATAGCTTCAACACAATGTTCTCAGCATGACATTTTGCCATTCTTCCACCCATGCGGGGAAGCTCGTCGTTGGAGGATGTAAATGCTTTCTGAGGGGTGGATAACTTCCTAGAATACTGTATAAGCCAAATATGAATCTCCCACACATTTTAGTATCTTACAAATATCCTATATTTTTTAGGAGAAAAAATTTCAAATAATTTCTTGAACAAAGTTTTATTTAAAATTACTATAGGTCACGCCTTCTTAAATTTTTAAGGTCAACTAAAATTGGTGTATTGCTTTAAATTTTAGATTTCGAATAAACCAGATATCTCAACACAATCTTGGAGAAACCGCACAACCAATTCATTTTAGAGGACCATAAGAGTATCGCCTAATATGAAAGAGACCACGTCCTCAAAATCACATTATACATATATTATGAGCAAATAACGTTCCATAGAGGAACTAAGTCTTAGATAAGTCTTTTAGTGCACTTTTAAAAGACTTAAAGTGATAATTTTCTGTTGAAATTCCTATATAAGCTTTTAAGATCCTTAAGAGTCCGCCACTTTATTTATATAGTAATCTCAGTAATGGAACCAAGAGCGTTATAAGCAACTAAAAAGATTTTTTGGCTCCAATAGTGCTTTACTTCGAGAATTCTACAAGACTATATTAAGAAAAAAAATGCTTATTGGGTAGGCCTTCCCGCACGCAAAGGGAGTTTGGGACATCCATTATTATTTTTTCTTATACTGGTATGGGGTAGTTAGCAAATGGAATCAAGTGAAGTGAACCATACTGGATGCAATTCGAACAGCTTTAACGCGAGAAAAATTCGAACCCGGGACACTTGCATCAGAGTGCTCTACCACTTGAGCTATTCAGTACCTTAATATCGTCTGTTGCCTCAGCAACTGTGCTAACTGTACTTCTTTTTGTCTATATTCGTTGCAAATGCTACGCAGCGGTGCGTCATTTACAACGAATGCAGACATAAAGCAAATGCAGTTAGCATAGTTTCTGATCCAATCGACGAAATACACAGTATGCAATAATACAAATACAACAGCAGATAACAGACACAACCATGTTTTATTAAATTCGAACAATAATTCGTCAGTTAAATCAGCATTTGTCGCAACTTGCTTTTGACAACTTTTCAGGAGACGAAATTTTCAGTTCAATATTATTTTTCTTAAAAATGAGCCCCGAATGCGATACTTTTGAGTCAAAATAATGAAAGTGGCACTAATAAACTGTAAGTTAACTCGAGAAAATCTTTATAAAATTATTGAAAAGCTGTAATATTGTGAAATATGTTAGAAGAAACACAATAATATTTTATCGTAACTTCCATCGTTTATAAAGCCGTAACTTCCAATGTATGGAGATTCTGGAAGTTACGACAATTTTCAAAAATGCATTGTAACAATTTCAATGACTCAAGTGATAATAAGCGCCTTTATTTGACTAAATTAGTCAATAATACTGTTATCCCTGTCCCTAAAAGCTTTTATTTCATAAGTTTTATTGAATAAATTTTATGCGCCACGTCGCTTGTTTTGTTTTGAATTAATGACAGATGGGTAGGGATTTTTTCTCACTTTTTTCTCGCAAATATTGAATTAAAATGATTTCATGTTACACTATTCGCACTGTGTTTCGATATTTGGAAGAGTTTATAAAAGTTTTATTGAGAAATATTGCAATTTTGCTGCAAATTACAAGCCATGCAAGTAAGCAAAAAAAGTTACGGCAAATGCTAATTATTGAAAATTTTGTATGGAAATTTGTCGTAACTTCCTCAAAAATGGAAGTTACGACAAATTCTGATAAATTTTTGTTAATTAAGGGCACTTACGATAATTTTTATTTAAAATAATTTTTATTAGGCTTATAAAAGTTTCTTTTTCACAAGTGCGTTTAATAAACAAAACTGCGCTGATTCCAAATATATCTCAAAATCGCAAAAATGAAGTTACGACAAATGCTGATTTAACTGACGAATTATGTACACAATGTACACAGTCACGAATCTGGTGAAGATCGACTGAGAAACCGATTCGATTGTGCCTTTGGAATAACTCGTCGAGCACTCACAATCCCATCTAGCGGAACTACAGCGATAGCGTAATTTAAGGTTATCCGCCGCTATAGCACTCCTCAGGGTTACCACCTCAGCTGAACAGTGATTGGTACCATTGACTTAGAAGAGTTTTCGTCGGGATTTCTCCCTCCAACTCCTCAAGGCTCAACAGTCCTACAAGTATGAGAATTTAAAAATTGAGCTCAATACAAAATGTTTTAATCAGATATAATTTATAAATGAATACTAAAAAACATAATGATTGTTTTTTCAAGCGAAATTTCATGAATTATTAAATAAAAAAAGTCTGGATTTTTATACATTTTATTTTGCGAACTTGAAAACCCTTACGAGAATCTCTTCACTATGGGTGGTACAAATATAATGGCCAATAGATTTCTTTCAATAAATTCCCTTTCACATGAGTTATCGAGGATGCTGGAGGCTGTTGAAATTCATAAATTGCTTTCCGGAAGACGCTCGAACAGGGGAAAAAGTTATACTGGCAATAATTTTAACTTAAATTGTACAACTTATCTACTTAGGTTAATATTTTAAACATAAAATTGCTTAGGTTTCTTCAGCGACAGAAGAACTGAAATGAAGTTCTGTATGTTAATTGGAGAAGAACTCAATTTACATTTTATACTCTTTTAGTAACTTTCAAGGAGATATGCTCGAAGCTTTCTGCGTTTTAGGCATTCTCATGATTAGGTACCGCCTCTGCTATTCAAACAAAACTATTTTCATAGACTTAATGGCGCCCTTTATAGTTTGTTTTTGCCTCCATTTCTCGTCATATATCAGTCAAAAAAGAGACAAAATGAGGAGAAAAATATTCTTGAGACATTCCTTATCCAAAAGAGACTTTTTCACCATATTAGCCTACACTATTCCAGGCTTTTGGACAAAAGCTTCCACAATAGCAGCTTGAATAAATGGAAGGGAAATGTCACCATTCAGCATCATGTTAATCATTTATAATTCACTATAGTTTTTACAATAACATCAGATATTACGAAAAATAAATTATGTAGAATTCCTCTAGAGTAGAGTTCCAGAAATACTTAAGGAAGTGAGTCATACTGGAAAAATAAAGTTATTAATCAATGTTTTTTTAGATAATTAGCAATGAACAATTTTCTGGCAAAGAAATAAAAATGAAGCAGTCCGACTAAGTTGTAGTGTGTCACTGAATGAAGCAATAAAAAAGTTTTTGCTAGTGAATAATGCATTTTCCATTTAACCTGCTCTACCATTACGACCGACTTTTTAACAACAACAGTAATGCTGGCACAATATTCCACGGACTTATCTCTAGTGAGATTCATAGACAGGAATTATTATTATTATTTTTTTAATACGAGGACGGAACTTTTAGTTTTATAACATCTAAATACACAGTAGAGAAATATATGTCCATATTGAAGCAAATTGCCTACGCTTGTGCAGGGAAAACTGTCAAATATGGACATGAATTTCTCTAATCATTATGCGATACGGTTTTTGGGACGGAGGTTTCACATGGTACGTTTGATAGTGCCAAGTGCCTTGATTATCTGATCTGGGTTTCAGTGTATCACCTCATAATTTTACAGCTCGAACTGAAATAGAGAGCAGTTATATAATAGACTTTTTTCAACTTGTCACTGTCCTAGAGCTTAAACGATAAGAGATATTAAGTTCCGGTCTGCGGTGACCCCTAATAAAAGAAAACGATATCTCTAGACGCTTTTTTTATTCCCCCCCTACCACCCTCCAACCCCACCAAAACCATGTATTTTTATACGATTTTTAGACGTTTTTTAGACGTTTGTTTTTTAGACGGTTAAACTAAACAATATCACGCTTCTCACAAATCGTCTAAAACGCCAAAGTGCGTTGAAAAAAGTTGTCTCTATTTTTTTTAAATTTTATTAATAGATTTATATTATTTCCAGGGTTTGGGGATTTTTTTAAATTTTACATTTTACATCATTTTTTACATATTAAAAAAAAAGTTTAACAAGTGCTACATTTTTAACATGTAAAGTTAAAATGTAAAAAAAATTAAAATCAAATTTCATATTTAAATTTATGTGTTTCGCTCAATCAAAGATTTTTCTGTAATCAGTAAAATATTCTGCGGTTTTTTGCCGTAAAGCTTGTCGTAGAAAATGCATGGTGAAATTTACTGGCAACCCCAGTTCAAATTTTTCTCTACCCGGTTGAACAAACCATATAAATGACGCATAATTTTTTAACCTACGTGTTCAGGGAGTTTTCCAATTGTTCTGTGGTTTCCGTTAGTCATCAATATTGTGAAAATCATTCAAATTAAGACTTATTTCCTTCTTTCTTCTTAACATTTATTTTGATATTGCTATATACCTTGTCCAAGACATCACATCCCAGAAAACAATGTTCATGATAAGAATCAGTCTCTCCGTGGTAACATTGATTCTGTAGTAATGAATATTTACAAAAATATTTTTTAAATGTTCTAGAAACCACCGTGCTTTGTTATTAAATTGAAACTAACGTATTAAACAAAAATTTATACAAAAATTATGATAATGTATCGATTTTTAACAAAATCTGCACAGAATCTGTATAAAACGATCAAAATTGCTAAACGTTCGGAAGCTGTGCCGATTTTACAATTAATTTTAACCATCTTGTGCTGCAGCTGTGCGCTTTTTACTTGTAATTTGTCCTTTTTGTGTTGGAGCTATGAGTGCATTACATACAGGTGAAATCATTTTAAGTTAAGTTGTGCGCAATTTGAACACAATATTAACCGTTTTATGCTGAAACAGTGCCGGTTCTGTGACAACCTTTTTAACTAAAGCTGTGCGGGTTTTATGTACAATTATGATCGTTTTTACTGAAGATTAATTAAAAAATATATATTGCGTAGTGTGTTTCTTCCTTAAGAACATAAAATCCTTAATTTTTCCTGCACTTCTGGAGTTTTTATTGGCTAAATAGCTAAATAGTTCTACATCAACTCTTCTATTTGAATCACTTTCTTTTAGCTTTAATTTCTGGTTAAAGGTTGATAAAAAATATAGAAAATATTTAAGAAAAAAATTAGTTCATGGTTTTCTCAAAAATGTTTCTTTGATATTTGTTGTAAACAATGTGCGTGATCTTCCTTTTTTACACTTTACATATTTTTTACATTTTTACATGTAAGATGTAAAAAATATTTTTTACTATGTAAAGGCACAACATTGACTATTTCTAATGAACAGAACTTTAAAAATATGTAGGTCCGTTGTAAAGGTAATTAGTTGTGCTTCAACTATATAAAACACGTGTATAATTGGATGCAGGTCTGGTGTAATACGTGATAGGGAATTCTCCGGTTTTTTTGTTCTGAGCGTCTTAATTGTTAAATTGGACGGATTATGTCAAATTTATTCATAATTTTTCTTTTACTAAAAATATATCACTAGGGGAATGTACTCTCCCTTCGAACGTTCATACCTTCGAATAATGTAAATTTTCTTTTATTTTTCCTAGAGACTTATACACAATTATCACATAATTATTAAGAATTGATGATAAGCTAACTAATATTTAATAAAAATGTGTAAATCTTTTTTGAAAAATAAAAGAAAATTCACATTATACTAAGGCACGAACGTTCAAAGGGAGAGTACTTTCCCCTATATATATAGGATTTTTGAGTTATGCGTTATGGTATCCGTAGTACTTATATTTAAAATCCTTTCTTACTGGTCATTTTTACAAAAATACAACACAATCTTCTGTAGTCATAAAAAGTTTTCAAATAACACTTAGCCTTTTCAGAAAGTTACCACAAATGCTAAAGAGCAATAACACGAACTGTTTCGTTTCTACTGAGCTTATTTGGTCTGTTTTTGATAATAAATCGTGTGCTATCTGAGTCATTCATCAAACACCGTTCAATAGATGTCTTAAGGAAATAATTGAGATAAGGGAGTACTCCAATCTCCTCAATCTTGGATGAGGCTAATGGTATTAAGAAGTGTTTATGTGTGGGCAACCAATTGAAATAATTGAGCATTGGGTTTGAATGTGTTAATCCACTAATTGTTGATTCATCCACAAATTCACTACTATCCACGCGGAAATAATTGGTGGAAAAGCCCTCAAAAAGACGATCTGAATGTTCAATAGATCCTTAATTAATTGTCGCCAGATTTTCATGCTGTTTTCCACCTACGACATCATTGAAGGCGGTAAGAGTGATTGATTGCCGTAACAAGCGATATTTATCATTATTTATTTACTCCACATGTGTGCACCGACTGTGGCTTGGAGGAGCTGGTTAGGAGGATGCCTGAGTAAGGAGACACGCAATACTACAATAAGGAAGCACACTTGAGCGCGCGAAAGCTTAATTACTCGGATATCGGAGCGTTCGTCGTCTAATTTGATGAGCTTTTATGAGTATGAACACCCATCTTCTTGCCATTCATGCCAACCCTCAGCAATATGCTGAGTAAATTTATGTGTTTTATTTACTGAAAATAATTCATAGACAATCACTAGTGGTACTAAAGGGGTTTCCTTTTGCGAATACCAACCCTCTTGGTTTTTCTTTCTACACAAATTGCTTCTAATGGTTAAATTTTGTGCGTGCACAACATATGGACTCAAAAAGCGACTATGGTCAAAAATGATGATGGAGGAAAAGTTGCCGCCTTTGAGAAAAGTACAATAAAAAAAAGGGGAGAAAAGGATTTTCCTCAATGGTTTTGACGCACGCACGGGATGATAATAGCCCAGCAGTGTGGAAAAGTGTTTGAGATTAAAAATAAATGAATGTGTTAAATGGCATAAATTACATGGAAAAGCCCAGTGGAAGAAATGCAAATTATCTCCCGAAAAATTTCAGCTCTTACCCACGAATCCTTTGGGATTGCATTAAAGAACCCCTTTTTCATGGACAATAAGGACCGAGCTTTTATGGGGCTGTTTTGTGTAAGGCGCCAAAGTGGCTGTTTGATGGTACACAGATGGATGTTTTTAATTTTTTTTTTTAGCTAAATATTCCTGAAATTTTCATGGATTTAGTATAGTCGTGGGTTTACGCGTTGGAATAACATGGGGAAATGGGATTTCTTGGGTAAATTCTGAACGGGAAGAGTCTTGTGGAAAATTTATTAAAGGCGAGTTGCCTTAGGGGTATGTTTATAACTTAATTACAGAATCTCGCGCGATATTCAAAATGTTCCCGAGAGTGAAAACATCGTAACCTTAAACTCCGACACAAATATGTAGATTAATATAAGAATCAAATTATAATGCAAATTTGCATAGAGTCATATCCATATTCCAATATACTCTGAAGAAAAATTCACGACAAATCGGTAGCCGATAAAATTCATTGTAGATTTTTGATATATTTTACACGATAGTACACAACTCTGTTTGATAAACTCTTTTAGAGCTCGTCGTTACATACTCTTTCTCACAGGGTAGTGAGAAAATCCTTTTGTATCATCTGAGACAGATTCTGTTTCTTTTGTAACTTAGTTAAAGTTGTTGAATTTCAAGATGTTGAATTTTTAATTGTTGAATTTAAAAATTGTTGAATTTTTATGTGTAAATTAAAAAATTGTTGAATTCTGTTTTTTGTTGAATTTTCTTTTTATTTCAAAGATTTTGATTTTTTGCCCTTTTAGATATTTTTATTGTTTTTTTCCTGTACTCGGGATCCCCCCTAATGCGAAATGATTACATCTGAAGCTCGGATCTTCACAATATACTTATTATGCATATAAATATTTGATGTTCTATATGACTTTTGCCCAATGAAAAGCATCTGGACTGAAGTATACATCTTAAAAGGAAATTCAACAATTTTTACAGAACTTTTGTTTAAAAATTCAACAAATTTGCAATACACAAGGCTTCACACTATAATAGTGTTAAAAATTATGATCAAACTATAATAGTGTTGATGTTTGATTATGTGACAAAAAATACTATAAAGTTGTGTATTTTTTCGCACTATAGTAATGTGAAAAACTGTAATCATACTATAATAGTGGAAATTTTTAGAATTTGTCAAACAGTTTTAAATCACGAAACATCATTGAAAAATTTTGATGATTATAACAGTGAGAAATTTTACACAGAGCGCAATTAAATAATTAATTTATCCGATTTCACACTATAATAGTGTTAAAACTTTACACATTTTCAAATTAAACAACATTTTTGAAAATTTTTCAACTATAATAGTAGTAATTTTCAGTCCCCCGTGACAATAAATTACCAAAATGTTGTGAATTTTTTAAACATTTTTAAATTAAACAACTAAAATGGTCGATTTTGCACTATTATAGTAGTAAAATTTTACACATTTTTTTACTGTGTGAGCAAGATGCTGTAGCTCCTTCGCTCTTAAAAGCTGAACATTTCAATCCTGTTACAGATCATGAATACGATATCGCTGATAATCGAATTTCTTCTCTATTATTTCGTTGCTCTGTAGTACATATAAATTATACCAATAACGTAACCGGACTGAAGCTGATCCAGCTTGATGAAAGTATTAGTGGATTGCAAACCGTAGTAATTCGGGCACCGCCCAGAAAGTATTAAATAAAATGATGCCCTCTACAAAGTGTTATAGGAGTGATCGATATAATTAATCATGTTGAACCTTATGCCCTAGACACACATACGACTTAAGCTGAGAGACGGCTTAACGTAATTATAATCAAAATAATGATTTGTTTAAATTCCCACCAGTTTTCCAATAACTAAGCTATTATGTTAAGCGGTCTCCTGGCTTAAGTCGTTAGAGTATCTAAGTCTAAGGGACTCGACAGACTTGAGGATTAGCTGAGAGACGGTTTAGCGTAATTATTTTAGAAATAAAGGTTAAAGTGCATTTCCACCTTTTTCCACTATGTTGTCTCTCGGCTTAAGTCGTAAATGTGTCTAGGGAACAAGGCATTAGGCATTGTGAATTCTCGAACCCTGGCCGAACCTCCCTTAATCAGAAAAATCGACAGGTGCCCAGGATATTCAGAGACCGAGAGATTTATCAGGAATAGAACAGCTCTAATTTCCATAATTTCACTTTGTCGTTTTACAGTACATTACATACTCTATTTGCCTATCGCTCATACGTCATAAGTTACCAAGCCGACGAATACGATAAAATGGACGACTACTAAAATACAATATTTTGAAATAAAAAAATCAAAAGCAAAGCAGAATGGGCCGTACATTGTAATGTTGAAGGCATCCAGGGTTTAACATTCATCAGGTACTCAGCTCCTTATACGGGCTACAGATATAAGTGTTAGCTATATGGCTTAACTTCTCTCAATTCCCATCTGGCCAGATAAGCGTGGATTATAGCCTGAGTTAACCCCTATCTTTCACACATTACTTTTAAGAAGCTCCCATACAAAATACCCCTTACTAAATATATGTGAAGGACACTGTTTTGCGTTCATGGTGGCGAGCAGCGGAACTATGAAATTTATGTTGCCGGCCGTGTTGCTCAGTTGACAGTGGCAATATGGAATATTTTCTAAATAATTTCCAAGGGGGTGACATTAGATCTGAAAAATTCGACCGGTTTTAGTGTAATTTTTTCCCTGTTTTCGTACACATTTCACGAGATATCTTCAAAACTACGTAGGTTACCAATTTAGGGTTTTCGGTTGCCTCTTCGTTTTTAAATTGGCTTTTATTTTGTATTAGTAGTTTTTGCTAATTCATTCTATAATGACAGAAAACAGCTAATAAACTCAAAAGTTTTTTCGGCTCGCTAGAAACATATGGGAAACATAGGACATGTCATGTCCCTGATAATTTTATTTGTTTTTAAATTGATTCAAAGTTTCTCAGTGATTTTGCGCGATTTTAGTGATTTTATTAATAATAATAAATATGCGACACTGTGTTTCGTGTAGAGAAAAGTGTAGTGATAACATTAAACAAATTAGAACCCTAAAATACGTGTTTTTATTTCTTTTTCGTGAGTATTTTTAGTAGACAATTTTTTATGCAATTATTTTTCTTTTTCTAAAATGTTAAATCGTGACCACCAGTTTAGTTAAACAGATCATTATCCTTATAGCTTTTGTGGTTTGCATAATATTCGGAAGTGAAATCAGGAGGTGCATTTGACAGTTCCATTCGCCCGCCATTGATATACGTGGCAAAATCCAGTCCTTAACTCGGGCCTACCACTCAAGATCTATGCGATGAGGTATGAAAAAGTGTCTAAAGCTGGGGTGTGAAATAATGACTCAACGCTGGGCCCCCTTACCCTGTGTCAGACGGGTTCTTATCATTGAAATTTATTAGAAAATTTTAATTTAGAATTAGATATTGATGGTAACTGACCGCTAAAATTCCAAAAGAATCAATAACATTTTCTTGCTATTTAGGATTTTGAGAGCTTCAGAAATATTAGATTAAACCTTTAGTCTTAAGACTACTTTTTAGGTTTATCAAAAGAAGTCAGACCTTTGACTGAAATTGACTATTTAGGCTTATGATACATACCTATGATAGGCCGTTTTTGATGTTTCAGATAGTTAAGGCCGCAATCGTCTTGCGTTTGTACGTATTGTTTTTTTCCAAACCTACACCTTGAAAATTAATCGAGTAAAACTTACTCGAATCGATGACGAATTAACTCTTTTTCGTTGTGATTTTCGATTAACTATATTTTAGAGTTGATTTTACTTCTATTTAGCTGTTATATTCGGAAAAGTTGTTTTAATTTTTTTCTAACATTTACATAACAAAAAGAGTGTAAATAACTCTTTTTAAGACAGAAAATAACTCGTTTTAAGAGTTAAAATAACTCGTTTCAAGAGTTAAAAAAAACAATCTTTTTTTAGAGTTAAAATGACTCTTTCAAATCCCAAAATGAATATGTTTTGCAATTTTATGTTTTTTTTTCTTTTTTAATTATCATTTTCTTTATTAATATTTTCTTGACCTCAAGTTCCCAATGTCCGGAGGGAAGTATTACGTATGATGCAAGCACTTGTCTTCATGAAACACTGTTAGGCGTATTTCTAGTTGATGTTCCATATGAACTTTGTCACACAAAAATCTTCTTGACTGAAGTATATTCTTAAAACGAAAACACTTAAGCATATACTTCAGTCGAGATGAAATTTTACATCGAAAAAGAGTGACAATTACATTGATATTCGTAGGGTTAATTGAAGTCTGCCATAAAGTTGTTTTAGCTTTATAGATTTTTTGATTTATGAGTGTAGAGTCTCTCAAAACTTGTGCCAGCACTAAAAAGTTTTTACATTTTTTTCTGTACTGTATTATGCTGTAATTTGGAATTATTTCAAATTTGCAATTTTGATATTTTCTCAGTGTTTTATAGATAGACAAAGAGGAAAAGAGGACCATGAACATGTATAAACTTTAGAACCTAAATATACCACGATTTATCCTAAACTACATAAACTGAAGGCTTAGGATAATCGATTAGAGGTCCTTTTCATAAATTTCTTTCACATAATCCATTTCTGTTAAATATCAAAGGCTAAATTTACTCGAACACGACATCAGAGACACTTTCACTCCGCCTTCCACTATTTTGAAATAGGAGAGATTGTGGCAAAACTAGTCACGCGTGACATTAGATATTGGGATGTTATTGTTTGTCTTACATGGAATATTCAGGAAACCATAATTTTATCGAAGTAAACACTTCCCTTTCTAATCTTCGAAATACATATAAACCTGATACTAATATTTTATGTGAATTATACATAATGAAAAAAAATCATTTGTTGACTATTTTTTTCTCAGTCTCCCCTTAATATGTGCTATATACATAATTTTTTCTTTAAATTTATAATTCATGTAAGCAACACATATAAAAATGCTATATTATACAAGTACCTACAGTGAAAAAATTAAAGAGAATGTTTTTTAAATTTCACTGCATTGTAGCTGATACCGAGATACTATCACGAGCCCTCCTGGATCTACCTTATCCCTATTTGACGCTATAAAAGGTCAACGTTTATAACTCTAGTTGTTGTATACTTAAATATAATTTTAAGTATAACATAGTTATTTCACATTACGTGTTCTTTCACTATGTCACAACTTTTAAATGGAGTTCAACCAATTTGGAGTCAATTCATTTTGGTCCTCCATCATTCTTGGATAAATAAATAAATAACCCATTTACTGGACGATTCCCATCAACTTTCTTCTGGCATCATTCTGCACGCAAAGGAAAATAATTTGCTGTTCATTGAAAAAGTCCTTTCTGGAACTCCTGCGCCTTATCGGTGTGCTATCTCCCTCATCATCCATCCTCAGATGGGGTGGATTTAGCCTGAAAAACTCAAACCCATTTATATCATCAGGACAGGATGTGATTTCTTCCAACTCGTTTTGGATGATTCGAACTCGATACACTCTGACGATGTGAGTTACATAAAGTGGTTATTATTTACGAGGGCCAATGGACTCTCTCTGGGGACGATAAATTCGTCGATGGAGCTTTTTTTTTGGCCTCTGACCCCCAAACAAAAGCGTCTCTGAGGCAAAAGAGCGGCGTCAGAGTGTATCGTGAAGAAAATGATGATTTCTCTAGACATTTTTTTCAGAGGGGTGGACTGTTAAAGCGGAAGCATCAAATGCTTGGAAGGGTGATGGCATTAAAAATAAATGGCTGTGTTGATAAGATGACTTGGAATCTACATGGTAGATATAAAATGACAAATTTAGGAGAATCAATGGATTTTCCTAGATATACACGATTATCACCCCCGTATATCTACAAAAAGGGGGGTCAATGCACGACCTCTTTGTATATCTACTTCAGTTTGTGTTTCAAGATGAACCGGAACTGATGAATATTCTTCTACACAGAACAAAATGAATTTCATCCGACAGCTGAGGAAATAATACCAAACACTTGTGCAATGAAATGCCTCCACACAAGATCCTGTTCAGCGAGAAATCGCATGGTAAAATTGATTTGGAAGACACAGTGTCTTTAAAATTGACTTAATCTCCACTGGAATTGGCAATTGATGGGATATACGACAGAATGTGACATTGAGTGGCACGTTTTTAGTCACACTTTGATGGGATTTAGTCTAAATTTCAGCTCATATGGTGACTACTCACTGGGATTAAAGTCTTAGGCATTCTACTTGAAAGGAATGTTTTTGACTTCATGACTTTTATCACTTTTGAACCATATTAATATATTATATTTAAGTTTAACTCTTTGGTTAGTAAAAAAATAATTTTCTTAAGTGCTGAATTTAAAATTAAGACCAAGTATTTTTACAAAGGAAAAGAAAATCTACCTTCATTAGATTTATAACTGTATTTATTTAATTAAATAAATTACAGCCTTGTTTAATATTTTTATTTATAATTTGGAGAAACAAATAGGAAATATGTAAAATTTCAATAGATTTTTGGCGCGTCTTTCAATCTCCGCACATACTCAAGCATCAAACCAGGGGGGAGATATTAGAGTCGGAAGTAGTGTACAGCTTAAAATTAAGTGCTTGGAAGACTTTGGAAGTGGAAGTGTCCGAAATTAAAACCTTCTTTGTTTAATTCCAAATTTTGCAGACTATACGCTACTTATAGCTCCGATTTTAAATTTGAGCGGCAGTATAATTCGAAAAATTTTGTTTCAGATGAATTTTCGGTTATGATAGTAAAAAATTGAGTAAATAACGCTAAAATTTATTATAGCCTAATTTGTGTTGTAATATCTCTGAAAATATATTCAGTTGAAGGATACAAATTTATTCACAATATTCATTAAATATATGTGAAAAATATTTCTTCTACATTATAATAAAATTTTTCTTAAATTTTTAAAGGAGTTTCAAATTCATGTAGTTGCCTGTAAATAATTATGTAGCTATTGCAGTTGACACGTATACGCGTAAAAGAAAAACGTAAAACGCGTAAAAGATCACGAAAATCATGTGTGCTAAAAATCGATTTTCGTGGACGTCTCGTCCGTCGTATAACCACTTCTGAGGAGAGAACGGAAATAGATATCGACAAGGGATTTTCGGCTAAGAATATCGATAGGTTACCAGAAGTAGGTGATGTCAGATTCACCTCCCACCCCTTCCTAACGCCATTTTGAAACACCCCCGAATTTTGCTTCTCAATAATTCAAGTTCTATATGATAGATCAATTTCAAATTTTAATATGTTATAGCTGGTCCTAAGACCTTTCGATCAATGCTAAACTTAAGGTCCCCTGATCCCCGTGACCCGAGCTATAAGGGGTCAAACATTCAAATTTAAAATGGTCATATCTCCGGTTTTAATTATCGGAATTCGAAAAATTTTGGTGTTTTGGAAAGTTCTTGTGGAGTACTATAACCATTCTGGCACCCCAATTTCATCCGATTTAATTGAAGGTCCGATTAATAGAAAAATAAATTTTTGATTAATCGATCTCGAATATTTCGAATACTTGACGAAATTTTTTTCTTTAAATTTTTATATGTTGCAGGTGAGGCCGAGACCTTTCCAACGATGGTCGCATTCATCCCTCGATGTTCCCTGACCGAGCTATAATCAAAAATGTCGTAAAAGTACTGCAGTTTTGGTGTTTCTAAAGCATTTTTGATGAAATCTTAGTATATATTTTATCTGGGATCGAGATCTTTCTAACAATGGGTGCCATCCGTTTCTCCACCAACCCGCTGTACCCCAACCCTTACTATATTCAAATGGACTGGACTCTATCTCTATTGTTTATTAACAGATTTCGACTTAAACTATTTAGAACAGAAAATGACCAGTGATAAGCCCAGATAAACTTATGTAGGTTTAGTTGTTGCACTCGCACTTATTGGTCTCTTACAGACTTTCCAACACGGTTTCAACAAATTAGAAACAACAATACATTTTTTAGAGACTATCTTTTCCAAAAGTAGCTTCACTGGTATCTTGGAAAATCCATAGAAAGAATTCTTATGGTACCTCTTCGTAAAACACAGATAATATTAAAATATCGTTAGTATGCAAGAATTATCTGCCGCTAGGAATTCAAAATACAAGCAAAATATTAAAAAAAATAATATAGGGTAAGTGTGTCAAATTTCGGCATAGTTGCATGCAAGCGCCAAGGTCTCAAGTTTTAAATGCAATATTATTAATACGAATTGAATATTTTTATTACTTCTTTTTAAGGAGTGTTGCTTGGAACCTTGTAGACAGTTTATCGTCTTTATTTACTCTAAAATCATTCTTAATACATTTTAAAATGAATAAAAATGTTGACATAGCTTTGGTGCCTTATTTCGGCCACCTTCATTCTCATAGTTCTTTGCCCATCGACAATTCTTCAAATGTCTTTTTACATCATCTTGTTTGTGGAATCTGAATTTTTTGTTATTCTTTTGCACTGTATAATCTCTAGAGTACGTAAAAACCAAAAAATCATGAAAATTCGAGGAACAGAAAATATGGCCGGAATTGCAAGCTGGCCGGAATTTGGCACACTTACCCTATGCGTTAAAATAAACATCTTTAGAATGTTTTTTTTTAAGTTTTCTTAATTACATATTTGACCTATTTCACAATATTAAATAAATTATTGATTCTACGTATGAGAAGTGCATGGAAGTATTGCAGCATTTTCGGGAGTATTCCGAAATTTTGGATGTGTCTGGAAGTGGTGTACACATTTTTACCCTAATATCTCCCCCTTACATCAAACACTTTATATTTTTCCCATATTCCTTTAATAAATCTAATAAACTTAACAGCCAGTTTTAAAGCCAAGGGACAAACAACTGGCCAAAACTTCATGTCGTAGAATCAATTTTCACAAAATATTCACAATTTTATATGGGAAGAAGGAAATATTCAAATATTTCCCTAAATATTCGCGATATTCGAAATATTCAGGAAATATTCGCGATATTCGCAATATTCATGAATTATTCGCGATATTCGAGATATTCACGATATTTATGAAATATTCGAAATATTTGCGAAAAAATGTCAATATTCGCGATATTCACGTTGGTAGGTATTCTAGACTCGCGGGTTGTTTCCCCCTTGTGTAAAGCACACACTTCCTGAAAAAATAGGTCAGATTCATTAAAGGAATATGGGCAAAACATGCAGTGTTCGAATCCAGATTATGTGCGAAGCCTAAATCTCTTACAGTTGAATTAGATTTATAAATAAGAATATGCATTACTATTAAGAGGTTTTACGAATAAAACAATTAAAAATAGTGCATTGCATATTCTCCTCACAATATTCTGAAAATTGATTACTAAAATTATTTGAGATAGACTAAAGATAAATTCCCATCCCCAGATTATTAGAATCCTCGTGATTTATTCCACACCTTTGGGAGATTGGCATAAAGCAATGATCCATATTTCTACCATGATAATTCACAACGGGAGAATTTTAATAAAAGCCGAGTAGGAAAAAAGGTAGGTATACCAGGACTAAATTAAATTATCTTGTCTCCCCCTTTTTGGTAAATTCTTCTTTTTTATTGGTGAAATATTCACTTTGCTATCGCAGATATTATTTTTTATCCCACCTCCCTAAAAGGCAAACACGAGCTCACCTAAAGACATCCGGACGCCCCACAGCATCTTGTGTCCCGATTACCAAATGATCCTTGACGTCATGGTTGCTTTCCAGGCGAATCAAAGGCCCAAAATAAGGAACCACGTGCAGTAGCTGAACAATATTTTCGATATTAGTTTTCTGAGTTATCCCACTGAATTCCAAAAATATTTCTTCCACTTCCTGCCAGAAAAAAAGGGCTACTGGGAATGTTATTGATGGATTTCCCATGCGAATCATTCCCCATTTTACCAGAAGTCACCTGCTCAAGCTGATCAAGTGGGTGGTGAATTTTTATCATCACCAAATACCATCTACAATTTCGCCTTTTTTTCTGTCCGAAAAATTATGGTAAAGAAAATTCCTTTTGGGCGATAAGGAGCGTACTCTCGAATAAACCGAATTTCATTTAATGATTTCTTAACGAATGAATAATGCATAAAATTTAATTACATTTTTTTCCATAGGAATATTTTAATAAATTAATTGTGATACGTCTGCCCAATTAAATTAGCGACTACTGAGTCATTCTCCTTCTTCGCTGTGCCTTGTAGCCAGCTCCTTCCAAAAGCTCCACTAAGCCCATTAAAGCTGTAAGAGAGTGAAAGTGTGGAAATTCCCTTTGGAGATAGTCGTAATGCGTTGGTGGAATATATACGAAAAGAAGGAAAATGAGGGCATGAGGACATACTGATGGTTTTTAGATGAAAACGTATCCCACTGAAGATACCCTGCTGAAAGAAAAATTGATAAAAATTTAAAAAGCTACAGGGAGTTTCGTGGAATGTCTCAAATGTATTTCAAAAGTGATAAAAGCCTTGTTCTGTGAATTCAACAATTTGGGTTTATTTTCCTTTAAATTTTATGCAAAATATGTTTATTATTAATTAAGATACTTTGGGCTTTTTCAAGCTTCAACATTTTTGTTAATTCTTGAAAGAGGCACAAAAGAGGCAAAAAGATATCAAGGGTACTCCAGGTGTTTCACAAAAAGTTGTGAGATAATTTAAAAAATCTTGTAAGGGAAGAGTACCCCGGATCGGAATGTTAAAAGACATGCTCCATATATAGTTGAAAATATAATCCTCAAAACATTATTTAGCATTTTTATGTATGCTAATTGATACATCAGTGATCCCTTTAACTATATCTGTGATTTTGAATTTTTAATTTTTACAATGAATTAATAAAAAAATATGTGTGAATGCAAACTTGCACTCTGTACCTCAGATAGTCAGGAATTTAATCAGGTGTCTCAGGGAAAATTGGCTTTATAAATTAAATCTGAGTTAATGCACTGTAGTCTTGTGAAAGTTAAATGGTAAAAAGTAGGTAATAATTTTTAAAAAATCATTTAATCTTAACCTATTAGGTATTAACCTGACGATCCGAAGAACACTGCCGATCGCTGTAGCTCTTCCCTTATAGTTATTATTTCCGTGGAGTTTTTCATGAAGTAAAATAATTTATCTAGCAATCAAAGATTTCCCAAAAATGTTTTGGCCAACATAGTTTTTTTGCAAATATATTTTTGATAAATCGAAAATAAGTACGAACAAGTTCTAAACTTGATACTTTTCTACAAATGGTAAAAATAGAATAACAATTTTAGAAGTTAAAAAAGGCTTTGTAAATTAGAGTTTAATAATATAATAACAAAAAAAAGTTTATCCAAATTATTCACATAAAATTGAATAGAAAATATTTTAGAATTTAGTCCCAATTTAAGCTGCTTACCAAGAATTACGATTTTTTTTTATTTTTGGTTGTTCAACGTTTTAAAATAAGCACTACTGTTCAAATTTTTGTTTCTGGCTAGACAAATTTTAGTTTTATTCCTTATATCTGCAGAGCTTAATCAAAAATTAATGTAATTTTATTGTTGAAATGTCGACGTTACGGCGTTATCACACTTCCACATTAAAATTTTAATGTGATTCACATTAATTGTCGCTTGTGAGCGTCAAAATATGTTATTTGTGTCTTTGAGTCACTTAATATTTTTTAATATGGGGTTTTTCTATTTATTGATAAAGAAGTGGATTTGGCCTGCAAAAATAAGATTAAATTTACCTAAAGCATAAATATTTTTCACATTAAAACATTAAAGAGAAAATCGCATTAATTTTTCGCATTAATGCTATAAATCAACTTATATCAAATTTTGTGGGCCAAGTCTACCTTTTTGTCAACAAATAGATCAAATTTTGAATATAAAATTATTCAAACACACAAATTACACATTTGGACTCTCACCAGCGACAATTAATGTGAATCATATTTAAATATTAATGTGCAAGTGTGATAACACAGTTAGAGTGACAATTAATTTTCATGTGCTTTATTACCATAAAAATGAAAAATAAAAATAATATCCAGTAGTTTGACAGTTTTCTCTGGACTCTCACAATTCTATTCTGAGGTTCAATTATCCTGCTGTGATAGGTTTCAATACCTACTCGTGCATATAGATGCACGATAACAAGATTCCTCTTCTACTGAAAATCGATTCCCTGTTCTTGAATGGTGTTTGTCGCTCTCCTTCCTATTCGGAAAACATGGGATGTTTTTTACTTTTTTAGTATTTTTCTTTTTAGTCTCAACTACTTATAGTTTAATCGTAAACATAAGTCTTCAAAAATTTCTCTCTAGATCCCGTGCCTAACCCTAAGTTGACGGCGAACGCATTCTATGAAGAAAATAGGAACCTATACTATACACGTATGATGCTTAGTCGAGAAACTGCATAATTATAATCGAAATAAAGATTAAATTACTCACTTATTTGCTTATACAGGGCTACAGCCTATGTAGGGCTTTGGCTTCTTCCCGTCTTTTTCTCGGTCTGTCGACAGTCCTGGATACAACTAGCTTGCCTCCGAAGATCTTCCTAACGACCTTGTTATTTAGCTTTTCATTATATAACCTACCCATCTAAGCCAGATAATTTTGCGATGTCAGCAATTGTATGATCGTTGAATAAGTCATATTAATTCATGGTTATGAGGAAATCTTTATTATTCTTAGCTCTTTTCTACAGGTCCATAAATATTTCGCAGAATTTTTCATTAGATGAGGTTCAGCCAGTATATCTTCATCAAGCTATAAGACCCACGGAGATACTGGAAAGATCTCCGAGATCTAGACTAGATCTTACTAGATAGTAGTTCTCTGGAACGTCTCGCTATAAAGTCAACGTCATCAGCGAAGGCAAGGGTCTGAACGAAACTATTAAAAATAGTACCGCTAGGATTGATCCTTAACCGTCTTATCGCTGCCTCAAGGGCAAAGTTGAAGAGGGTGGGTGAAATTAAGTACCCCTGCCTTAGTCCATTATGGTGTCTACACACTAGAAGCAATTTTTGTCAAATATTGCCTTTTTTTAAATTCTAACGTTTTTGCCTACAAGGATAGGGGAAATTCTCATTAAAAAGGCATTTTTTAAAGAAATTTCTACTAGTCTGTAGAGGCCTTTACGTATCACGAACCTTCGTGAAAAACTACCATCCCCTCTAACCACGGCATTTGACCTTTCCAGAGTGACCTGCTCCATTTTAATTAATTTTTCGAGGACATTAAGGGGTTACATGGGTCTCGCAGGTAAAAAAAATAGGCCCTTTTCTGATAATAATTAATTGTGTAGAAAATATTTTAGAAATTACAACTTTTGGGATATGAAAGAGTAACTTTAGAACAAAATTTAAGAAAAATTGAAAAATTTTGAAAATTCGACCGTTGGTAGCTGATTTTCGGAACCATTCTTCAAAATACAGACCTTGCGGTAGGCAGGATTTCTCCCAGTAGGTTCATTTGAAATCGCAAAATCGAATGTACTCTGTTAGAGGATTAGTTGGACCCGTAGTTGAACGAAGGATTTTTGAAAAAAAAAACAAAATTTGGATTTGTGGCAAAAGTTTTTGTAAAAAAGTATCAATTTTACCCTATTTTTTCAACACATTTTGTATTGTAAAAATGGTTCTGATTAAAGGAACTGCAAATCTTTTGTTCAAACACTATATAATACTTCTCAAAACAAGTATGCAAAATTTCAAAAAGATCGGTTGAGTAGACTCTGAGTAATCTTGACTACCGTATAGTAAAACAGTGTTTTGAGAAAAACGCGTTTAATGTTTTACAACAATATACGCGCGAGGGTGAAATGCATAACTAAAACTGCTCTACCTCCGAGAGTTTTACTCAGATTGACTTGGAATTTTCAGAAAATATCTTTCAAATGTTATACTATAAAATAAAAAAAAACATTTTTTTGACATGACAGACCTATGTAACCCCTTAAAGTCCTTTATTATCTCTCATAACTTGCTTCTATTGATCGTGTCATAAGTTTGTTTAAAATCCATAAACAAATGTCAATGGAATGTTATCTGCATTTTTCAAGTATTTATCTGAGGTAGAATACCTGATCTACCGTGGATATCTTCCCGGCCTGGCATCATTCGCCTTAAGTTAATTAAGACAAAAATATCTTTTGATTCTTTAGTTTAATGCAATAGAAGTCTCACTAAAATATGCTTCAGTTCATTAAACTAAATATCTCATAATTTAATACAAAAACGTAATAATGAGACAGCGTCACTAGAGCTCTTCTATCCTGAAAAGGCAAACACTTTCATTAAGAAGTCTTCCCGGGAAACGTTAAAAAAATTTACCATAATTTATTTAACGTCACAAAAGGAGCCAAGTAGAAAATTTTACTAGTGAATTTCTTCAGGTATTAGACGCCAAAATGAATGAAATCTTCATACATTTTCTATTTGACGGCATGCAGAGTTTGAGGTCATAGGGAAATCCTCTCGAGCCCATTATGCTCGTTGGGAAAGACGGAAATAAGGTAAGAAGCCTTAAGAAGTGAATTCTCAGGGGCTTACATATTTTTCACCATGGCCTGATGAAAAATGAAATTTCATATTTGCAGCATCAAATAGATCTGTGACCTGACACGGAGGGATGATGAAATCTTTTTTTTCCCCAGGATAAACCATACATTTTCGCAAGATGTTTAATATGATTATTTTGTTTGGTTGGATGCTGGGAATTCTTTCATCTTGACATTCAGTCACAGGCAGATATTAAAATGTTTCTTTTTCCTGCCACGTGGATGGTAAAAAGTTTGCTGGAAAATGCCAAAAAGTCACACCCATTCTCAACTTTTCAGTATATCGCGACATATCCCATCGAGAGTTCTGACATGGATAGAGTTTGAAATTGGGGAATGGGAATTGACTTTCCGGATGTAACGTTCACAGCTGCAATTTTCACACTCCCGGGGAGTGAGCCTCAAATTGCATTATCCTTCTGTGAGATTGCCCATTCAAGAGGTCATTGCAACTCAATATTGCACAACATTCGCACTTAATTCAAACATTCTTTTCGTATCGCACTGTTTCCAAAATCTTTCTACAAATTTTAATCTGACTGTGGCAACCAGGGGCCCTTCAAGCCTAACAAAAAGTGAAGCTATTTTTCAGTTTTCCTTGTAAAAATGTTGCAGATATTGCACCACGACTTAAATAAATTTGCTCGTAGTTCTTCTAATATTTCGGCGAACATTATGAGATATGTATTTTTAGATAGCTTTCAAAGCACAATTTTGAAATATATCAGACTGATAAGTCAATTCTCTTTAGGAAAAAACTTGTCAATAGTCTTCAGTGCCTCTATGCAAAAACGTATAGAAAAATGGAATGTTGAGAGGCCCCTGGTTAAAACAATATTTTTGTAACGTCGTCGTCCTGGACCATTATAAAATATATTAACAGCTATTTGATTTTTGTACACAAGTTCATCTAATCCATCTTTATAAATACATTAAGCAATTTTATAGAAGGGACAATATACTTAGATTGAAAATTGACTTCCAAACCGGAATCAATATTCAAGATGTCTGCCAAGATGCCTGCTTAAGGAATTTTTAAGTGTTCAAAATGTTCTCAGGTATATTTCGTATCGGAGGCAGCCACAAAATCCCGAACGGGCCAAAATCCCGAAAATCAAAATTCCGAAATCCCAGATCCCGAATATTCAAAATCCTGAAACGGATGAATTTATATGGAGGATAATGTGTTGAATAATTTGCCAAGACACAGAAAATTTCGCTTTGTCTCCAGCAAGCGCGGGTGCAATCGTGGGAGTAGCTATGGCACTTTTAAGAATTTGGGATTTTGGCTTTCGGGATTTTAGCGTTCAAGATTTCGGTTTTCGGGATTTTGACCGGGACCCGCAATAAAACTTCACAAATGGTTTATAGAGCTAAATTCGTATCACGTTAAGGTGCAATGTCATTTAAAAATAGGCGCGAAAACCTTATTTCAAAAGCGCCCTATTTCAAAGGTTTCCCTCATTTTATCAAGATCAAGTATAAAAAATCCAAGCATACCCAATCTTTTTCAGGGATCCCCTAATTGATTTCTAATATTATGTCCTGCATAGACTGATGTCCTAAATAAACTTACGGCTTAAGCTAGATAGCTTAACCCTTTAACGACGAGACTCTTTTTGCGGACTGAAAATCAACAATAAAAATTAAGCTAGGAAACATAATCAATGATAAGTCTTACATCTAACCTTGGAAAGTCTAGCAGAGTCTGGATCCGTTTTTTTGCCTTTATGAACGATAGGGACAAAAATAGCCCAAAAATTTAAGTAATTTTTCTGACAATACCAATGAATAATATTTTTCGCTTTAATGAAAAATACTACGTATAAGTATTGTAGTTTTTATTGCCAAAAGGGTTTTGCTTAAAAAAAATTGGAAGTATAAAAAATAAGTAAAATCAAGTATGAATTTTAGAATTTAAAAATTCTCCATTTTTGAGCTTAAATATTTACTGCATGGCAATGTATTAACTAGAGACTTCCCAAAAATATTCTAGATTCCTTCAACCTTCTCTTTTGTAATTACGTACAAACATAAGAAAAAATAACTTTAGGTAGTCAGGAAAAAATATTTTCTTTATGGGACACCAGTGTTCCAATCGTCCTTAAAGGGTTAAGCTGATGACCAGTTTAGTGGAAAACTGATAAGAATGCGCTCTAATCATAATTTTCACTATAATTGCGTCAAGCCGTCTCTTGGCTTAAGTCGTAGGTCTGTCTATCACATTACAAGCTGTCATCAAGTAAGTTTAGTGACTGAAATAGTTTGGACAAATTTCAGTAAAAGTCACCTACATCATTTTTCTCTAAATAACCTCAAATTTTCCCAAAGTGTATCATATTTTTTTAATCTTCAGTAAGCTGTATAAAAGATTTTTTTTTTAAATAATCCTACACGAAGTTTTCATTTGCAATGTCCCACAATGTTTTGTTGAACAAAACTTTGAACACTAGCGAACAGTGTTTTCTGATGTGGTGAAAAAATGGGGAAAGTGGGCAACAAAGCGGAAAATGATATTTTTATAAGCTATAGGGCTCATTCACATGATGAAAAAGTGCATAAGAAAAAATACATAAACCGAAATAGAGCAATCTGATTGGCTGAGGCTTATGCATTTTTGCATAGAAACTTTCCATAAAGATGATTTTATTTCTCAATTTAATTCCCAACTGTTCCCAATTTCAAATCAAATGCGCGCGCGACAAAAATCAGCTGTCAAAACACTTGAGTGCGTACAGCGATTTTGTTTGTTTTCGTGCGTGAAAGTTCACGAAGGAGAAAAAAATATCGAATATGGGCCAGTGGAAACATTCTAAGTGTGCCCCCGTGTGTGATACCTGGGTGAAGAATGTGTGCAAAGCGTGGAAAGACAGTTTTGATTTGAGATGTGTTTTGAGTCATGAGATGACCGTCAGTGTTGTCCTGGATGTCCATTAAACATTCCGGAGGAATCAGGAGAAGCAGAAAAACTCACAGTAGAACCACACCAGCAACAGAAACGCGCTGATGTCCTCAAGGATTCTACAATTCAAGCAGTGAAGTGTCCAGAGTAAGTCGTCAGGGAGCTTATGTGGTCTCAGCATCGCATCCGGGTGAAAAGATCTGTGCCGCTGAATCTTAGGAGGATCACTTCTCAATTGTGATAACAGGTAAGAAATTACGATCAGGTAATCGGGAAAGTTGAAAATATGGCACAATCTATATTTTGAGCTACCAAAAGATAAGGGGCTACTCAATCAGAAAAAATAGTGCCGATTTTCTGTAAAATTATTCATTTACATTAGAGAAGTTGTTTCTGAATTTAGGAGCAATACATGAATGAATTTTGAGGGGTTTACAACTAATAAAAAATATCCAATACATAATAATAATAATAATAATAATAATATTTATTTCCAACATCATATCTCAAATGCGGCTGCCGACCGACTTCACAACCGGTCTCCCCAAGTAAACGGCAGAAACCTTGGTTCACAGACCGTATATGCCGAAAAGTATTGTACAAAGCATGTTACATATTAATCAATACAATTCAATAAAATATTCAATAATTCAGTAATACTTTATGTAACAAAAAACACGTACAATCTCACTTATGGGAAGGCAGGGACAGGGCAAGCGAGACAGATGGGCCAAAAGCAACGGCGGGGCCACATAAGTGGCTCGTATTGTCGTTGCTGAGTTCGGAAGAACAAAAAAGAAATTCCAATCACCAATTTTTGTTCTTATAAATCCAAGAATATTTTAATAGTAAAATAATATTAGTAGAACGTGTAGAAAATGAAGAAAAAAGGAGCGGTAAGAAAGAGACTGTGCAAAGAAGAAGGAGAAAAGGGAAAAGGGAAAAACTCAAGAAAAAAAAATCAAGAAAAAGGAGGGCGCGAGGAATTAAATAAAAAATAAGTTTTAAAAAATAAGAATTAAATAAGAAATTAAGTTTTGAATAGAAATTAAATAAATTAATGAGTTGTCTCAAATAATATCTATTTATTAGACAAAAATGAATTCTTTAATGTCAGCATTTTCTTGAGGAATACTATTTTCTTACCCGATATTTGATCAGGTTTTCTCTTAATAAAACTCACTAAAATATTGCTTTTTTCTTTCTTTTTTTGCAGGATAGCAGACTCAGGAATACCCGCAATACCAATAAGAAAATCCAGTACCTGATTCTTGGAAACCTTATTTCAACACAACTTTCTTATTAGTGGTCAAAATTATTCAGAGTTAATTCATTTTACGCTAAAAAAACAAATATTTCTTGCTAGCTGTTGAGTTAAACTTATACGAGAACGGTAAATTTTTGAAAAAAAAAATTTTTTGGGGATTTTTTAAAAAAAATCGGTTTGTGAAGCATGTTGTGATCAGAACCACAACAAATCACAATTTAAGTACTAGTTTAACTCATCAGCTAACAGAAAATATTTAGTTTTTGGACGACAGATGAATTAATTCTAACTTTGTCCATCACAAAATAAGTTTTTTTTCGAAAAGGTCTCCCAAAACAAATTTCTGAGACAGAATTTGTTAATTTTTTTTAATAAAAAATTAAGAAAATGTAACTATTATTGTACTTTTATATTCTTGAAAGCTTGAATAAATACATTTTTTATTATATTGAAAAATATGAGGGAAATATATGGTGTTTATTTTTAGTTTGAATGACCCACGGAACCACTTAATTGGAAGCTCTGTAAGACCCAGTGTACTAAATTACACTAAAATAAATGAAATATCATTGTAAAATTTTATCCCTATAGATGCAATAAAGGCTGAATAAATGAAAAATAAAAAAGAGCGTCTTCAAAATAACAAAAGGGAGGGTGAAGAGTGGGGTGTCAATACAGTGAGTTCCAATTTTTATCTACAATTTTTAAAGAAGAACGCAAGTCGATATCTATTTTAGAACACTTTTCCATCGAAATTATTTCAAAGAAATAGAAAAAATCACAGAAGTGAAAAAGTTGGTTTGCCAAGGGTGATTCTGTTTTATTCAAATTTATTGAAAGTAGTGATTAAAATTCTAATTCAAGTTCTCACAATAAAAAAATATTACGATTATCGTGTGTAAGCAGATTACAAAGATTTATTGTTAATAAATTGCCAACGATTATCATAACAAATAAAGTTCAAAACATAGAAGTCTTGAATATTCCTAGTTGAATTTCCCAGAAGTTCCACTGCCATAGCATAAAATAAAAGAAGAAGAAGATTAGTTTAACCAATAAATCATTGGTACGATAATCGTATTCTCCCATCAAAAATAGTCTGACGATTTCGTCACGATGTCGGCAGACTTAATCGGCGCGTCGGCAGACTTTATGCCGACAGTCAGCTGATTGTCTGATGATTTTTATATGGAAGGGGTCCCCGAAATTGTTCTAGAAATCTGCTGACATGTCGGCAGATTTTCTGAATGCCGAATCCTACGATTATAAGCAGACACGACTTATGAAAATCTGCCGAGATTTTCAGAAGGCTGTCTGCACATATATTTCGCCCCCGAAATTAGTAGGAAAATACTTTATTTCAATTTAAGTATATTTATTATAAATAATATTATACATGTGAGTGTGCGTGTGTGATGTCCTAAATTTCTGTCCTGGGTTGTTGTCTATCCGGGATGTTAGGGATTACGCTGCCTCCATGAATCTCGTGAAGTGGATTTCTGGAAGTTTTTACGCTCGGGAACGTCCCTTCACTCTTCTGGGCATTGATGATGACTTTCTGGAAGTATACAAAAAAGTACAAATATAGTTGTAAATGGTGAAAATGGTGAAAAAATAAATTCACATGAGGAATATTAAAGATGGCGAGCTGTCAAAAAATGCACAAAGTATTTTTCCTTGCGAAATTGAGGCAGAAAAAACACTTCACAATAAAAACAGCTTTGTGAAACATATTGAGAAACTTTCAGTAACATATTTAACTAGTTTACTCGAATGAAAATGGAAAACTTACCTTAAAAATTGGAAGAAAACACGGAGCACCACGAAAAACACCTTTTCAGCTCAAATGTCAAGAGCAACTAACGCGCTCTCGCGGTTTCCACTCGCACTTTGCTTTCCTGTTAACAGTTCATCGAGAAAACCCATTAAAGTGCGGCAAAAATAAATCGAAAAATCGATGTGATGCCGATAAAATTTTCGATGAGGATCGATGAGTTGATGGGCTACTATCTCCACGGTACTCGTGGTAGCAATATTCAGCCAGTAAGTTGAAAGAGTTTGTCTTCTTGAAGTTTTAAACCATATTTTCGGTTGATATTATAATTATTATACAATGTTTATAACTATTATTAATTTCACTTGAACGGGGCAAGCTGGCAAGCATCTTCCAGATGGACCCCTAATAAAAAAATCACTTGAGCCGTAACCATAAACAAGTGCTGAATATTACAAATAACACTTTTTGCTTGGTTCGTTTTCAATTGAAAGCTGAATTTTGGAGTGATAATTATTGGAAATACAACTAATAGAATTTCACGTATAAAATTCAACTTATTTTTACTGTTCTGCTCTGCTATACTTTTTTTTACCAACAGAGAAAAGATCGTTTTTTTTTAAGACTGGTATCTATTTTAATTTAGAAAATACACAAGAAAAAGACAACATTATGCAATACGATTTTACTAAAAATTAAAATTTTATTTATTTCACTTTTTTTCCAAAGATTCACCGTTCAATCATGAGTTTAACTCATTAGCAAGCAGGAAATATTTGGTTTTTGACGTTAGATGACTTAACTATGACCATTAAGTAAGTTTTTCCAAAAATCAGGTATTGGATTTTCCTATGGGTATTGCGGGTATTCCTGAGTCTGCTATCCTGCAAAAAGAGAGAGAAAGAAAAAAGTAATATTTTAGTGAGTTTTATTAAGAGAAAACCTGATCAAATATCGGATAAGAAAATAGTATTCCTCAAGAAAATGCTGACATTAAAGAATTCATTTTTGTCTAATAAATAGATATTATTTGATACAACTCATTAATTTATTTAATTTCTATTCAAAACTTAATTTCTTATGTATTGGATATTTTTTATTAGTTGTAAACCCCTCAAAATTCATTCATGTATTGCTCCTAAATTCAGAAACAACTTCTCTAATGTAAATGAATAATTTTACAGAAAATCGGCACTATTTTTTCTGATTGAGTAGCCCCTTATCTTTTGGTAGCTCAAAATATAGATTGTGCCATATTTTCAACTTTCCCGATTACCTGATCGTAATTTCTTACCTGTTATCACAATTGAGAAGTGATCCTCCTAAGATTCAGCGGCACAGATCTTTTCACCCGGATGCGATGCTGAGACCACATAAGCTCCCTGACGACTTACTCTGGACACTTCACTGCTTGAATTGTAGAATCCTTGAGGACATCAGCGCGTTTCTGTTGCTGGTGTGGTTCTACTGTGAGTTTTTCTGCTTCTCCTGATTCCTCCGGAATGTTTAATGGACATCCAGGACAACACTGACGGTCATCTCATGACTCAAAACACATCTCAAATCAAAACTGTCTTTCCACGCTTTGCACACATTCTTCACCCAGGTATCACACACGGGGGCACACTTAGAATGTTTCCACTGGCCCATATTCGATATTTTTTTCTCCTTCGTGAACTTTCACGCACGAAAACAAACAAAATCGCTGTACGCACTCAAGTGTTTTGACAGCTGATTTTTGTCGCGCGCGCATTTGATTTGAAATTGGGAACAGTTGGGAATTAAATTGAGAATTTTAAAGTAAAATTTCTTATGCAACTTTTCATCATGTGAATCCAGCTATAATGAAAAGTTAAGGGGTAATTACTTGAACATATGAATAAGGATTACTTCTAAGTATCTCAATTTAATTCCAAATTTATATATTCCTCTCAATTATGCTTGGTTAATCTTTATGCAAATTCTGAGAATAAACTAAAAACACAACAAATTTTAAATGAAGATCGTTGCTTTCATTAAATTGGCAAGAAATGATCCAACCATTTTGTGAAATCACGCAATGAAAAAAGCCCAAAAATCAACTTTACCTACATTTTGCACTAGTTCTCAAGAAAATCTTTGGTACATTTCCCACGCAGAAAACTAATTTAAAAAAAAAAAACGTTATTTGTTCAAAGTTTCTCTTTCCTCCAATGTTTTTCTTTGTCACTTTTTCATAGTAAATAAAATGTTGACTGAAAATTCTCACGACACAAGATTCTTTTGGTAAATAATAAAATCAAAGAAAATAGATCAATAAAATTGACTTTCTATCTGTGTCACAAACTTTTCGATGTAGGTCAGCGCCAAAGGATTCAAAAAATATTCTTCTATATACTCTGTCTTTTGGTTCTAGAAGAAGTCTGACCCAGTCTTCGGAGATGGTGAGTCAAGCAAAAGATGAGAGAAACGATACATTCAAAAGATGTTTTTGTCCAGAACGACTAAAGAAAGTGACAAATACGTGTTTTTCCGTTTAAGAAATGGAAAACACAATGAAGAAAAAAAATAAGGGATGAAGCCAAAAAGGCGGAGGTATTTATAGAAAGTGTATGAGCACAAAATTGGTTTCATTTGTCCGAAGAAATTTGATCATAATTCAATACAGTCCTGTATACATGTTGATGTTCCAACGCATCCCCCTGGAATATTTCTTTCACCCACACAAGCCTTGTCAGTGACCTACAAGAGGTTCATCTTCTAGCAATTTATATTGCTTTGTGAAAACCTCTATTAAAACAGATTTTTTTCCACCAGCATTCCAGACCGCCTTGTGCAGAGGATGGTGCAAGAAGAAGCAGTATCATGCGGCAACATTTGCAGTGCAAAATGACTCCCATGTGAGATACCATGGAGCTTATGATGTATTTGGCCAGGAAAGAGGGCCAATGCAAATTTTCCTCAATATGAGGAATTCCCAAGAGCGTACTCTGATAATGTACCACACATGAATCAGTCTACTCCACAAATCTCCCTTGGCTATGCACCCTATGCACACAACTCTGTTATTTTGTACCACAAAATATTTCCAAAAATCTCCAAGTCAGAGAATTTTCCACTAGCATCTAATGAACACACGGACCAATGTCAAATATTTAATGTATTCTACTCAAAATATTTGAATGAAACTTCCACATAATTCAGAAGCTTTAGAGTTTGATGAATTATATAATGTCTATTAAGACTGCAGGCAATGGATTTGGTATTCAGAAGGAATTCTTGGATTAAATTTAGATTAATAAAGCTTAAATGGTGATTGCACATGACCTCCGAAGTAAGAGCATATTGGGAAGCATGATTGTCAATCTGCCTTATCGTTTCATGAATCTTCCAATAAGACAATTGATGTGATTAACTATATCTCAATCTGATATATAACTTGTGATAACCCAATCCTTTTTTCGAATTCATCCACAAATATAATTTTGGGTACTACGTACATATACAATTTTAATAATTAATTATTTAATTTATCAATAAAAAATCCTGTGCTTACCCAAAAAAGATATTCAACGATTGCGTTAATATAACTCAGAGAAAAAGTAATAAAACTCAGTCGAATCGATGTAAAATCGATTCTTTTTCGTAGTTAGATCCTTAGTTCAAAGTAGGGTAAAGTGATACAAGTTGTACATAGTGTTAAAAGTTGGACAATTCGCCGGTACAAGTTGGACAGGGATTTTTTCTTTATAATTACAGTACTATTCTTTTTTTAAGCACAAGGAATCAAATTATAAAACTAAAGCATTAAAAATAGACAAATAAAAATGAAGTATATGCTCCCGTTAAATGAAATTCTATTATAAGTTTTCCAACTGCAAATCCAAAATAATTATGAGTTATTCGATTTATCTGCAATTTCATCTCAAGTCTGTATTCAGGTATTCACAGTGAAACTCCTCTATGTGTTTTTAATCAAAATTAATTACTTGATTTTTTTACATTTCTATTTAAAATAATTTTGAGTATTTAAGTATACTAAATTTATCAAGAAAAAAAGCCCTGTCCAACTTGTACCATGGTCCAACTTGTACCACTTTACTCTCATTTTTACTCTTTCGTCTTGAAATTTACATGAAATAGTTAATATTAGTAATTTTTGTTGGTAAAAATGTTTTTTTTTCGTGAAAAATAGAAAAATAAAAAAAATCTATTTTGTTTACTATTTTTTAATTTATATATTCAATTTAAAAATTTTTTCTCGGACTTGAGGATCACTTATTGCCAGACGCTTGTGTATGATACGTTATGAAGTATGCGTCTTTAATAAATACCTTTATGCTAAGCTTTGTTTGATATTCCATATTAGATATGAAAAGCATCTCGGCTGAAATTTATTTTTAAATTGAAAACATTTAAGCATATACTTCAGTCAAGATGAAATAATTATGACAATTGCTGATCTAAGCGACAATGTAGAGTTATTTTTGATGCTTACTGGAACACAACAAATTTAGAGGAAGGCTTTGCAGCTTCGTAATGTTGCAGCTTCGTAAAAGTCGATTTTTTTCCAAGTTACTAAATGAATTTCATCCATGGATATATAATCTAAAAGCTAGTCCAACATCTCACATTTTCTGACAAACTTGGAAGCCTAGGCCTTTTTCCGTGGATTCAAAAGGAAAAAATAAAAAAGCGCCTAAAATCGTAATCCTGATGTGTAATATTTTATGCATTTTTGAACACTGCAAATGCCTTTTCGAAAAAGCAACTATTCCAAGTTATAGAGGGTTTATTAGGGTTAATATTTACCGTGAAAACCTTTTGTTTGAAGGGGGTCGTTTTTGTGGGTGGAAGAAAATTCATAAAAATTACCACCCTTGCAGCTCAGGAAAATTGAATTTTGTAGCTTCGTGAAAACATCTGTCAAAATTATTAACCACCGAATTTGAGGATTCCTCACTGTTTTGGGTCCACGGAATAAATTCACAAGAAAATTGGGATATTAAACAATTTTTCACTAAAATCTCGAAGGAAAACACGCACTTCCCCGTCAAAATGAGACTTCATCAGATGTTTTTATTTAACTTTTGCCAAATCAAACATTAAGCCTGAATCTGCTTATGGTAGGTGTGATTCTTTTATTGTCCATGTACTTCCTGAAGTACCAAGCCGTTTGCTGTGCAGAAAAGAAAGAAAATAATTCGCTCCTAAACAATTTCAAATAACTGATGAACCAAAAAATAGACAAAATCTTGACTAAAATCCAAAGAAAATCTAACCAAGAACCACTGAAGAAGACACGATACGTGTCGAAAGCTTTGGTAAATCGTGTGTTTAATTTTTGGACTACACTCAACATACCGACGCTCACCGGAAGGACATTCTGTCCTAAAGCAATAAGATGTTCAAAAAATGTTCTGTAAGACAGATTCGAGACGTTAGAGAAAAAACAAGGATTACAATAGGTGTGATTACTACTTTCTGATTTGTGCAGTGATGAAACTAGACTGCTTATGGTAGATGTGATTCTTTAATTGCCATTTCGACGCGTTTTGAGTATTTTTCTTTCAATTTTCCTTGTTTTAAAGTGAAACTTCTCACATTTCACTTTAAATTGGTGGCTGGTCATTTTTGAAATCAGTTACGTCCGAAATATGTCTTGTAAGACCAATTGCAGGTGTTAGAGAAATCCGAGGATTAAATTAGGTGTGATTATGAGAGAATCATACCTAACAAATCACTTAATTGACTGTCAGAATGCAGGGATAAATGGTTTTCCGAGTGTCAAAAAAACATGTGTTAGAAAAATAGCTTAAAATTGATTTTTAATGCGTGATACCTCCTACAAATGGTGAAAACGAGTAGATGAAAGTTCCACCTAAGGAGTGATGCCCAAATTTTTCTGTCCGGTGTAATTTTTCCAGGGAAAATAAGGCCTACAGAGGTGGTAAAAAGTGGTACGAAGCTGAGTTAACCATTATTCGTAAAATGTATCGCTACATTTACATTTTCCTTCAAAATCCAAGGACTTCCATTAATTTTGTGAGGCAGAATTTATGAACCCAATAAGTAAGAGGTTTTTTTTTCATATAGTGATATAATTGATTCGGTGTGTGTGACATTCAGTAAAAAATCTTAAATCTTGGACTCCTTTTTTTAGTACGAAGCTTCAAAACCTTCCCTTAAATCAATTTATTTTCAAAAATTTTTAACACAGAAGTAATATTTATGAATTAAGTTTTATTTATTAATTACTGCTTGGTGATTGATTGATTTATGGACGACCGACGTCGCAAAGAGTCATAAAGTGGCTACATATCTCAAACCGATTGGCCCCTATTGTATTTTTTTAAATAAATCTCTTGTATTTTTTTAAAAATAAATCTCTTTGATTGGAGATAGAAAATTATTTGTGACTAAAACTATTACTTCTTAGGGGAAAGTGCTCTCCCTTCGAACGTTCATGCCTTCGAATAATGTTAATTTCTTTTGTTTTTCGTAAGAGATTTACACTAAATTATCATGGAATTATCAACATTTGATGATAAGCTAACTAATAGTTAATAGAAATATGTAAGTAAGTCTCTTAGGAAAACTAAAAGAAAATTCATATTATTCGAAGACATGAACGTTCGAAGGGAGAGTACTCTCCCCTACTTACTTACTTGGGTGGTTGCAATGTCCATTTAAGGGAGCGGGCCTCTCGCATTAACTTCTTCAAGTCCTGACGACCATCCGTCAACTCGCTCTAGAAACGTAACATAGGTCGCTTTCGAAAAGTTCGTCCTATCGGAGGCTCCTTGCGAGTTTTCGTAAAAATCTTGCTTTTTTGGTTGGAGATAGAAAATTAATTATGACAAAAACTAGAGAGATTATTATTGCTAGCATCTTGCAATTCTTGCAATAAAATTTGTGAGGAAATGTCGCAATATTATATCGATAACACATGTAACTGTGTCTCTCATCAATATGAGAACTACGAGTTTTAATAACTTTTTCGTGAAATAGCTCATGATTTTCTAAAAAGCAATTAGATTCAATCCTGAAATGAAAATTGAGGTAAAGCATGAAAAAGGATCTTATTCTTGTTAAAATGCTTGTTAAAATTAAAAAAAAAACTATAACAATTTTCCTGTACTAAAAGGAGCGAGAAAATATAGCGGAAGCATTAATCGTATTACAGCGATTTGATGAATAATAGATGTGTAAATATTTCATAGAACAATCACAATTTGGGACAGAATGCATAAATGATTGAATCATCAATAATTCACATGGAATAGCGCACGTAATCAGAATTGTAACAAAAAACTTCCTCCAACACTTTGCACTTTTACAGCGAGCTGAAGGACCCCAATTCACGAAGAGAAACTTTTAAACGGTGCAATAAGACGGGAAGGGGGCAAGATGGGGTGCGATAGAAAGTTTTTGAGGAATATTTCTGCAGAACTTAAATGAACGTTACACAATTTCCAATTTGTGAATTTGTTTCCGGTGAAAAATACATTCATCCCTCGATTTCCATTGATTTCCAATTGAATGGTGCTGGCGTGATGTCCTCTTACTCAGCTCCACCTTCCCCAAAATGCCATATCCACAAGGTAAATTTACGAAAGGTATGCACAATCAGACTTCCACACGCGCAATCTGCCGTAAAACTTTTCAATGAGTTTCTCGTTCAGCAAGAAACTTTCCTTCTGCTAAAGAAAGTCTCACACCTTTCTTAGTGTGTGTTTAAAAGTTGAAAATCCACCATTTTTTTCTAACGATAGTGAGAAACTTTCTCGAGGATTATTTTTTATCTTATGCCCAAGAATCTTCACGGAGAACCGTAATGTCTTCTGCTAGCAAAACTCGCCCAAGTGCACCATGAGGAAAAATAAATTTCCACTTTATCGTTTTTTTCCACCGTAGAATTACTCCAAAAGGACAAATTAACATATTTCTTCACGTGTCACTTTGGATAATTTTACGAGAAATATTCTAAAGACAATTTGTACATTCCTTACATTATGTAACACTTTCAAAAAATGTCACATTTTCAAGGTTGAAAGTATTGCCAGTGGCATAAATAATTTATATTGCAGTAAATTTTATTTGAAACATAACATTTTAAAATGTTGTTATGCTAAAAGATTACATTTTACGTTGAAAATGTTGCGACATGGAAGTCAATATATTTGAAAGAGAATTTACTTTTCGATAAAATTTATTAAAAATGTTGGATTTTAATTGAGATATTTAGATATGTAGATTGAACGCAGTGTGTCTTACCTGAATTATCAACTCCTTCATCGACATAAAGAGGGGAAGTTGTATAGCTTCGTACGGAAAATTATGTCCAAGTTTCAAGATTTTTTATCGAGTGCTACAGAAGTAGGATTAGTTATATCACTATGCCAAAAAATCTCCTAGTTATATGTTCATATTTCCACCTTACAAAATGCCTGGAAATTCTTAGATTTTCTTCTAGAGAAAAATTTAAATTTTAGTGTTGATTTTGATGAAGAGGGATTACAATTTACTACTATCAGAAATCTCTTTTTAAATAGACCTTTGCAAGTACGACGTTCATGTTTTTAATAAATTGAATTGAATTAAAATTGAATTACATTTTATTTTAGTTTTTTTTTTTTAATATATGCTCAACATTTTCAAGATATCTTGGAAACGTGTCTTTTTAATTTTTTCTCCATTGTTTTTTTGATTTTTTTTACTGGTTCTTTAAGAAATTACAGTGGATCTAAAAGACTCAAAAAACAACATGTTTTCTCTATTTTTCAACATAATAAAAGGTATATTTAATACAAGGTCCTAAAAATATAAAAATACAATATTTAAGCAATATATTTTTTTAAACTTTCATTTAAAAATATAAATTTCAGTCGTTGAGACCGGATATTCGGAGACTTTTTTCGAAAAAAGTTTTAATAAATTGTAAAATAAGTTTGTATGTTATTATATGGATAAGCTTTAGATTTTAAAGCAAGAGATTAACCTCTATCTTAAATGTCTCAAATTACTAAATTCTAAATTACAATTTCTCCTAAATACTCACCTATTTTGAAATTATAGGAGGTAAGCCACAAACATCAAGTAAGAAAATCGCATTGTGGACTACCTATGAGAGCTGCTTTTTAACCCTTTAAGGACGATTAGATTTTCCAGTGAACTAAACACAATTTTTTTTCTTCGCCCATATGAAGTTATGTTTTGCTTTAAAAATTCACATATGCTTAACTCTTTAACCAATAGGGAAAATAATTTTTCCCGATTACCTGTAGTTATTTCATTCTAATATCTTTGTACGTCATCGTAAAGTAGAAGGCTGTAGAAGTTCTAGAATATTTTTTGCAAATTTTCGTAGGGAAGCTCCGTCCGGACACGGCAACACAAGCTGTGGAGTCTTCAACCCAAAAGATCAAAAAACTTACTCTTCTCCAGAGCTTTCGACAAGCTCCGTGTCTTTCTCAGAGGTCGAGTGCTCATACAAATATCTCGGAGACACAGCACCAAACACTCTTCAATCATAAGGAGACCACTGAGGAAGACACGGAGCGTGTCGAAAGCTTTGGAGAAGAGTGAGTTTCTTGATCTTTTGAGTTGAAGACTCCACAGCTTGTGTTGCCGTGTCCGGACGGAGCTTCCTTCCGAAAATTTTCACTGAAGATAAACGGCAATTCCCCCATGATTTTTTTCCAAATCTCCAGCTATTTGCTATATAGTAAATATTTATACTCAAAAGTGATGAATTTTCAAACGATTTTTATTATTTTTTATATTTTGGATTTTTTTGAAGAAAAAATCTTGGAATTATAAGCTGCAATAACTATACCTACCCTACATAATATTATTCATAATAACGAAGGTTATCATTAATTGGTATTGTCAAAAAATTGAATAAAATTGTTGGGCTATTTGTTTTCCTATCGTTCACAGAGGCAAAAAATATATCAAATTAGGCTCTGTTGGACTTTCCGATTTATGTAATCCCGATTAGATGTAAGACGTTTCTCAAGTTTTGTAAATCGATTTTATTGTTATTGTCGATTTTCAGTCCGAAAATGAACAATAAAAATTAAACTGATAAACAAAATTTGTAAATCGTCTTATATCTAATCTTGGAAAGACCAACAGATCTGAATCGGTCTATTTTTTGCCTCTATGAACGATAGGGATAAAAATATCCCAAAAATTTAAGTAATTTTTCTGAAAATACCAATGAATAATTTATTTTATAAATATTCTATTCTAATAATAATTTTCGTTTTACGTATGAATTGAATATTGTAGGTAGTTTTTATTTCCAAAAGCATTTTGCTTAAAAAAATTTCAATCATAAGAAATAAATAAAATTAATTATGAAATTGAGAATTTAAAAATTCGTCATTTTTTAGCTTAAATATTTAGTACATAGCATGTATTAACTACAGACTTGCAAAAAATATTCTTGATCCCTTCGACCTTCTGATTTACAATTATGTACAAACATTAAAAAAAACATCTTGAGGTAGTTAGGAAAAAGTATTTTCTTTATGTGATACCGGTGTTCCAATCGTCCTTAAATGATTAACCAAGGGGGTACTTGTAATTTAACAAAAAAAAAATTGTAAAATAGTACAATTTGCCAAGAATATTTTTTGAAAGTTTCAAGTCATTTAAAATAAAATTCTTACAGGATTTCTATAATTTCGGTTTGGGCAGGTTAACCTTACTTCTTGCCCTATTATGACTTAGGGCAGAATCACATTGACAGTGAAATGCTCACTGTATTTCGTTATTTTACGCATATTCATTGCAGTTTTTACGCAAATTCTCGATTATCGTATCTCATGCTCGGTGGCACTAGGTGAAAATAATATAAAAAAATTGAATAAATGAAACGAAAATGCGTTAAACGGTAAGCAAAAAAACTGTACTTACAGTTTTTTTGCTCACCGTTTGTCGAACTTTCATTTTATTTCCTTTGAGATAAGGTAATACGGTAATGGAAAATTTGCGTAAGAATTGCAATGAAAATACGTAAAATAACGAAATATGATTAGGCTACGGCGAACATTTTATTACCAATGTGATTCTGTCCTTATGCTTGATGTTATAAGTACAAGAAAAAAAAGCATAGCCCAAGTCTCACCTCGGCTTATCTCAAATTGATCTTTTTACAAATTGTTCTTTCAGTCTTTTCAAAACTTGTTTAGCATTTTATCCAAAGTATGACTTTAGATCTAGACGACAGTAATTTGCAAGTAATCGTAAACTAAAAGGCAGTCAGAATGAAAATCAGTGAAAATATGTATATTAGGTTTTCATGTAATGTAGATTACCTTTCCCCTTTGCATGTATTCAAATGAGGTGCATATGGATGAGTAGGTAGTTGATATTGCATTCCTCTGATTTGACCATAAATTAAGTGAATTGTCCATATATGTTGGATGGTTGGGGGTGAGTATGGCTAAAACGATGTTTTTATTGACATTCAGCAAACACAATACAAAATTACAGAGTGGGCCACATTTATTAATAGTGATCATTAAACTGGCTCATACTCTTTGGCGAGATTAATGACAGAATATGAGCAAAATTTAATTTGTGAGTTTCAACCGTATTGCACTATAGTTTTTTTTATTTAAAGCGTCTGAATCTAAAAAAAATTGTATAGTTCTATAGTTTATTGCAATCCATGAGTCTATATTTATACTCATAGTGTAAAACCCACTGTGAAGCTATTAATTTTCTGGCAAAGTGCAATGTGTTCGTGTTAATTAAATCCATCATTACCTATAGGGCCATTCTACCAAGTCATATCAGTTCAATATTCATTATTAAAATGCTTCCCATATTCAGCCAGTACTATGTTCAATTTTTCCAAACATGACGTTTATTGAATGTTTGCTGGGGTGGAAAATTTAGCACATCACCATCAAACATTGCTTTTTTTCCATGGGAAAAATTCAAGGGAATTTCCATGCAAATGCTGAATGATTATTTTAAATCCCAGTTGAATCTTTTTCTGTCCGCCCTCATATTTTTATGAAAAATATTCCTTTGAGATGTTGGAGGCCTGAAGAAGGCATTTGGTACAACATTTGTTTTCTCATCATCCTCATGCAAGGAGAAAAAAAAAGTTGATTTTCATTGAAGCGAAGGAAGGAGAAAAAGGATTTCAAATGTTACGGGCATCAAAGACAAATCTTGATGTGTCTGTTTTGTCACTTTTATCCCAGGGGCTGATAACATTGCAAAATAAGTCTCTGACTCATAAACAGCTTAATATTTTAAAGAAAGCTTAAGCAGAAAACTCTCAATGTTGAATAAATAGTTTGATTTGCGAATCTTCCTCAATAAACACTTTGGTCACATCGCTAACTTTTGGCAATATCCAAACTTTGGAAAGTTTTTCTCAAGTTCTTGCACGTGTGAACCCCTTGCCAGATACCATCCCATCACCTCGTTCCATTGTTTTATATTTTTATCCTTGTTTGTTGTTTCACACGAGGCTGAAAGGGAATTGCTCTTAAAGAGGACTTCTCTCCCGGCAGGAGTTAAAGATACAAAAAAACGGGAGATTTAAATTGTGGAGGATTGAAAGTTTAGAAAAAGAAAGGCACAGAGAGAAAGATGTTTGCATATTGCCAGCGAAATTGTGTAAGGCAAAGAAGTTGACACGATTTATGTGCGGAGGAAATGAACCTGAAATTATGTTAAACTTTCTTGAAAGAGAAATATTTGCCTCTTCGAGAGCAATAAACCAAGTAATAGCAAAAATTTTACCATTATGCCATCTCTGAGAATTTTTATAGGGACAAATGGAGCAGTTTGATCTTGTTAGGTGCTAGATCTTTTGAGAAATTTTTTTTGAATTGAATGGGTCGTTTTCTGTCTTATAGAAGAATAATATAAATAATTACTTTCCCGTAAAATTGATTTGGTGCTAAGGGGAACATGGTAATGTTGTTGGAAAAGGTAACAAGGTGAATTGTTAACTATAAGCAATTTGTTGTGAAATACATAGTGCCTTGTATTCATAGATAATCACTAATAAATGCAATTAAAAATGAACTAAAGATATAAATGAGGAGCCCGGAGCATGAACTGGGTTTACATTTTGCACGAGCCAAAGCTGCGTTCCCATTTTAACGAGGAAGAATTGGGAATAAGAACTTTCGGTGGCAGAATTGTGAAAAGAATTTTAGGGAGCTAGAAATGGGATTGACTATCGGTGTGAGTTTGCTATATGTATTGGTGTCGCTTCTCTGCCGCATCTCTCCATGATTAGATGGGAGGCTGAAACAATATCTATACGGTACTTCTCATTCTCTATCGACAAAGATTATTTTGCACCATTTCGATTGAAAATATATTTTTCTGATTATTTTTCCTAAAATGATATGAACCAAATTTATTTTCTCAACAAAAAAAAAGTATGTAGAGTTGCTTTCGTTTTGAAGGGCTTTTTTTACAGGAATGAAAAAAAATGTTTTTATGTAAGAACAAAACAATTTTATGATAAAATTTAGATCCTCATAAATCTTCTAAGAATTTTTTTTTGTGATATGAGGCCATTTAGCCTCAAAAAAGTTCTCTTATATATTGGGATATATACAAGAAACATCAATAATTCAATTGGAATATCAAAAAAAAAAAACAATTCTTAACCCTTTAAGGAGAACTCGTGACTCATAGAGAAAATAATTTTACCTGACTACCTAAAGTTATTTCTTTCTAATGTTTGTACGTAATTGTATTGTAGAAGGTTGAAGGAATCTGGAATAGTTTTTTTTTCAAATCTACAGCTATTTCCTATATAAAAAATATTTAAGCTCAAAAGTGACGAATTCTCAAATTACTGTATTGATGAATGTTTTTTATAATTTTTTTATTAACAATTTTTTTTTAACAAAGACCTTATAGGAATAGAAAGTACAATACTCATACATCATATTTTTCATTAGAGTGAAAATTTATCATTCATTGATATTTTCAGAAAAAATACTTAAGTTTTTGGGCTATTTTTGTCCCTATATCGTCAATAGAGGTAAGAAAACTACCCAATCCGACGCTGTTGGATTTTCCAAGGTTAGATGTAAGACGTTTTATTGTTTTTCTTTGTCGATTTTATTTTTATTGTTGATTTTCCGTCAGTAAAAAGTGTCTCGTCCTTAAAGAGTTAAGCAATTTGTGAAAGTTTTCACGGGAAAAAATTATAATTTACGTAAAACCCTTATGGCATCTATACTAGAGAAATTTATGTCCATATTTGACAGGTTTTCTTACACAAGCGTAGGGAATTTGGTTCAATATAGACATAAATTGGAAAAACCTCCAAAACATGAACCATATGTCAACAAAATTTTTGAAGTTCAGTCGTCTCACGGACTATTTTATTTCACCCGGATGAAGAGCCCACGAATACCCTTTTGAGGAAGAGATACTTTTCACTGACCAAAAATCAACAAAAATGAAACCGGTAAACAAAATCAATGAATCGTCTTACCTTTGAAAATCCAATAGAATCTGATTCGGTGTATGTTTTGCTTCTATGGACGACAGAGACAAAAACAGCCCAAAAATATTTTTTCTGACAATATCAATGAATGATAATTTCCGCTCTAACGAAAAATAATATGCATAGTTATTGTACTTTCTAGTGGCCAGAGATTTTTGCTTAAAAAATTTTGGAAATATCAAAAAATATTAAAATTCGTTCATAAATGCAGTATTTTGAAAATTCCTCACTTTTGAGCTTAAAATTTTCTATATACACTTGCGTTTAAAATAATAGAATCATCCATGAAAATCCTACATTTTAACTTTTGCGATTTTTTACCAATTCATGGGAACAATCTTGATATAGCAATGCTCAAATAATTACTGAACATTTTTTTATTTTTTACTGATCACTTTTTTTGTTTTTTACTGCTCATTATTAATTTTTTTCTGACCAATTTTTATTTTTTACTGCTTATTTTTAATTTTTTGCTGACCACTTTTTATTTTTTTACTGATAATTTTCAATTTTTTGCTGCTAATTTTTAATTTTTTACTGCTTTTTTTGCTGACCACTTTTAATTTTTTACTAATCAACTCAAATATTTCCACTGATCGATTCTAAGCTTTTACTGACCAAACTTATCTTATTACTGACCAAATTTTACTTTTTACTGAAAAAATTCAATATTTTTACTGATAATTTCGAATTATTTGCTGATAAAATTTAATTTTTTGCTGACCATTTTTAACTTTTTACTGCTCATTTATTTTTTCCCATTTCTTATTTATTCTAATCTTTTTTACGTAAAGACTGTATATCTGTACCAAATACTTTATTAACACAATTTTTTAGTTTTCATAAATTTACTTTACGGATATTTGTGGCATTAATGCCTAAAAATGATCAAAAATACAGGAATATAATGAATTTTAAACAAAAGTAAGTTTCAGGCAAAATTTTCAGAAAAAATGAAGGCGCGCTATTTAAAACTCACAAAATTACAAAAACGCTTAGTTTTAAAAGATAGGAATATTGAATAATTATAATTTTTATTGACAATAGGCATTACATTTTCTAAAAAAAAAAATAAAGCATGATCACGTATAAAGATTGATATTGTAACATAAAAACATCAAATTGGGGAAATTTCTGAAGTGTGCTATTAATGTTGCCGCCACTGTATATATACCAATAAATAAGAGAACTTTTTTGTGGCGGCTAAATGGCCTCATATCACAAAAAAAATTCTTAGAAGATTTATGAGGATCTAAATTTTATCATAAAATTGTTTTGTTCTTACATAAAAACATTTTTTTTTCATTCCTGTAAAAAAAGCCCTTCAAAACGAAAGCAACTCTACATACCTTTTTTTTGTTGAGAAAATAAATTTGGTTCATATCATTTTAGGAAAAATAATCAGAAAAATATATTTTCAATCGAAATGGTGCAAAATAATCTTTGTCGATAGAGAATGAGAAGTACCGTATAGATATTGTTTCAGCCTCCCATCTAATCATGGAGAGATGCGGCAGAGAAGCGACACCAATACATATAGCAAACTCACACCGATAGTCAATCCCATTTCTAGCTCCCTAAAATTCTTTTCACAATTCTGCCACCGAAAGTTCTTATTCCCAATTCTTCCTCGTTAAAATGGGAACGCAGCTTTGGCTCGTGCAAAATGTAAACCCAGTTCATGCTCCGGGCTCCTCAAATAAACGTAATTATAAAAACTACTCGACAAAAAAATTCCCTAAGAAAGAAATACCCAATAAAAAAGACACTTCATCCACTTCATAGTACATTTAGCACGCTTCTGTGCCGTACTGATGTGAAATCAACGTACCTATTTTCAATAAGGACACCAATTAGGCTTTAGAATTTTTAATGAACTACAAATTTAAATATTTTCTCAATAATTCTGCACATAAGGCAAAGCTACGAAATTAATGAATAGGTACGCAAAGCTACGAATGAATGGAAAAGTAATGCTAAAGTATTGACAATGAACCACCTAAAAAAGAGAGGTTGGTATAGGAAATAAGTGTCGACATGCAGAGTTCAGTCGAATACAAAGCACATTCACTGTTCAGATCCATAAACCGAGGCTGGTTTACCGTGATTTAAAGCGGTGCACTCAGTCCCGGCATTATGCACTTCGGGATTATGCACCTGACGGAATTATGCACATACAATAATGAAAGTTTGCCTACCATTGGGAGTCAATTTATGAAATCAGTTTTGAAATATGCCTGAATGTATACTTGTCGCGACGCGGGAAATTTGAAAACACTGTGATTCTTTTTCAGAATAAAATTTTTATTTCTTTTATTAAGGTAAAATTTTTAAATATTCTATCCATTTATTGAATAAATCTTACCTAAAAGTACTGTCTGTAACGTATTTCTATTAAACAGTTGAATTTTTAGTTTTGAAAACTTATACTTATAATGAGGCATGGCGGAAAGTGGTAATGTTTTGAATTGATTTTACCACCTATCGCCATTGCTTTTTAATAGGCGACGCTAACTTCACTTCATACATTCTTAGTTGTCAAATCTGCTTTGTTTACTTTCTGCAACAGTCTAATAATTTGATTTCCCAAATAAAACCGAAGAAAATTCATTTAAAGTGAGTAATAATAAGGTGGTCATGAGGAAAAAGAAATGCTGAATATATTCTTTGCATAATATTGCCCAAGATAGTCGAGTTTATACGTTTTCAAGAGGGTGGCGAGAAGTGGTTACAAAACTGGCGAAAAGTGGTAAAAAGTGGCGACGAAGTGGTTTTTTTGCATTGTTAATAAAAATCAGTTTTTTAAATAGTCCAAAATTAAATAGGAGTACCACTTATCTGACGAATTTGGAGTAAATACATCTCAGTAACTTTGTGTCAAATTTGAGATATCTTATAATAAGGGGTCAAAAGTTATAGTCAAATTAATTTCACGTTTTTCTACAAGTGGCAATAAGTGATTACTCCACCCTACCGCCTTGGAGGTTACAATAGAACAGAAAAATGGGGAGTTCATAATGGGACCAAATAAGTGGCCTGGGTGCTGTGGTTCCGAAAGGTGCATGACCGACCCATTGGCAAATCTTAATCTTAACCTGATAAACCTTCTATAACTTGCAATAGTTGCTTTTATCAAAAAGACTCTTGAGGTCTAAAGAAAAATGCATAAAATATTACACATTAAAATTGGAATTTTAGGCCCATTTTTTATTTTTGTTTTTTGAACCTAGGAAAAAAAGCCTACGCCCCCAAGTTTGTTAGAATATGTGAGGTCATGGATTAGCTATTAAAATGTATGGCCATGAATTAGTAACTTGGAAAATAAATTACTTAACTGCAACATTACGAAATCTTTCCCTACCTATTTTCTTACCAATTTTGGAAAATTCTTCGAATTTAAAATTTACGTTGATTTTTACTGCAAGACTATTGCTGAATGAATCGTTCGACGTATCAACAAATTTTTCCAGGGGAGAATCCTTGCATTAAACTATTTTTATTATTCCTATATGTTAACCTTATCAACACAAACTTGCTATCACATGCTGCAGAGACTTGAATAAATCGTCTCAACCGCAATTTTTCATTTCCTAGTAGAAAAAAACATGCTTATTTAATAAAAAAAAAACATATTTTTGAACTCTTGAATCATCACTGTACAGAATGGAGTTATTTTTCTACCATTTTATAATTCTAAAGAACAATTGAAGCCACTGGAAAATTATCAGTTCCCGCTTCATTTTTAAACCATGTCCCAGGAGATTTTTTTGATGCAAAATAACGTTTACAAAAATCTCTAAAACAATGTAATTCTATATCGTAAAGAGTCTCACTTGTGTTTGTTATGCAGTCTTCAGACTAGAGGTTTAGCCCAGTTCCCGACGGTCTTAAAATCCTAAATAGCAACAAATTTTATTGCTTTTAAGAATTTAAGGTCATGTGTGCTTAATAATCCAATTATAAGTCTAATTTTTCCAAAAAATCATGATTGTTGAAAAATTAGAGCCGTTATACGGGCTTCAGACCCAAGGCTTAGCCATATGGCTTAACTCCTCTAATATCTTATCAGTCAAGATTTTTTGGAAAAATTTGACTTAGGATTGGATTATCAAGGGCAAATAACATATTACAATTTGAAAAATAAATAAAATCTGTTGCTGTTTAAGGTTTTGAGACCCTCGGGAACTGGGCTAAACCTCTAGTCTGAAGACGGTTTTAAGCCATATGGCTAAGTCTCAACTCTAAAGCCCGTATTAGATTCAGATGCAGCCTAAATCCCGAAAGCTAGAATTCCGAATGTTAAAAATCCTGAAAAGAATGAAATTATATGGAGAATTATGCATAGAATAATTTCCCAAGACACAGAAAATTTCCCTTTGCCTCCAGCAAGCCTAAGTGCAATCGTGAGAGTAGCTATGATATTTTTAAGAATTCGGGATTATGGCTTTCGGGATTTTGGCTTCCGGGATTTTGGCTTTCGGGATTTTGACTGGGACCTGTTAGATTTTCTGATAAATCAAAACTGGTTTAATCGGTTATGAACCGACAATGATAACCGATATAACCGATATCTATTTTTATCAGATTTCTACGGTCCTTTGAGAAATTCATAAATCAGTTTAAATATTCTGTAAATCGTGCTTAAAACAAATTCAGCAGTTCGAAAAATCGTTACGAAAGGCTCTAACTCGTGAGCGGGATACTGTTCTCGTGAATTCGATTTTTGAAGAATTTTATTGACATAAGTAAATGATGTAAAGCTACACACAGAAAAATGGAAAATTCTTAAACAGAAACACCCAGGAATTTAATTTCAAATCCCATCCAATGAATGTCAATGCCCTAATTCTAAATCCGTGGTCATTTAGTTTTAGTTGCAATTTGCAAATCCGTAGACATTTTTCAATTTCCGGCTAATGCAGAACTTAAGTTCCCGATCTCTTAACTTGAAAAAGCTAGGGATTCTAGCCCATTTCTTTCGCTCAGAGCTTCTAAACTTAAACGCCTTGGGGATTCACGTCCAATTTGAGTTTCCAGGATGTTATATATTCTTAAATTTAGAGTCAAAATTTTTCTGTGTGTATACCTTTCGAGAATAGCATCTGAGTCATGTCAAGAGTTCGAGCACATTGCAAAGCTTTGACACTCTTATTCACTTTCGTATTTAAATAAAAAATTAATAAAACATACGAATATAGTATGTTTCAATAGAATAAAAGTGTAGTTGAAACTTCAGAGAAGTCCTATACTTTTTATTCGGTATACTTCAAACATTTGCAAGAAAATAAAGATGATTTATGCTTCAATAGTTTATTTTCGAAGTCTTAAAAATTTAACTGCAACAGTATGATCAATAATTGCAAATACTTTACCGACTTTACCAAACGTTTGAATACTGCAGAATCCTTTTAAAATTTCCCTCTAGATTTTCCTTTCAACTTGTTTTCTGAAGCATCACTAATGAGTCTATAGGAGTGATAGTCCTAGCCCAAAGACGGAAGACAAGCGAACTATAGAGACTTGGAGATATGGTTGCTTTCATCAACTGTATTAGGTGAGATTCTTAACAATCTCACCTACTATAATCCTAACAAAATTTCATGTCCTCCGATCGCGCTCAAACTTGGCCAAAATGTGTTTCGCCACTTCCTGATCACGAATATATGGGGGGCTAAGTTACGTTCCCGGCCGGCCGGCCGGCCGGCCGTCCGGCCGGCCGTCCGGCCGCTCTTTGGAGCTTAATAGCTCCTAAACTAAAAAAGATATCGACTTGCGGTTTTCGGCAAAGGTTAAATATCGTATGAAAATTGCAACATGGTGCATTGACCCCCCACCCCCCACCCCTCCTTCCGCCATTTTGAAGACCCCCCTTTTTTTGTTTTCTCAATAGCTCCGGCCCTATGGCATCGAGCGGGCTCAAATTTTAGTATGTTATAGCTGGGCCTTAGAGCTTTCCATCAATACCAAACTTAAGGTCCCCCGACCCCCCTGACCCGAGCTATAAGGGTCCAAAAAAATTTTCTTAAAATGGCCATAACTCCGGTTCTAATTGTCAGAATTTAAAAAATGAGGGCTTTTTGGAAAGCTCTCGTGAAATGCCACTTTTCCTTCTAACATCGCAAGTTCATAAAACCACCGCTAGGGGCGCTTTTTTTAAAAAGAAAATTTTTAAATCTTAAAAGTTAAATAACTCAAAAATTCCTTATGCAATCGGGCTGGAATTTTAGTATGTTGTAGCCGTTGATTATACCTATCAAACAAAAAAAACCTTAAGTCGATCCATAACCCCTGACCCGAGCTATAAGGGGTCAAAGTTCGAACATTGACCGGCCTCTATCTCCGGTTCTAATTAACATAGCAACCTAAATTTTACCTTTTTGGTTTCGTCTCGATGAGCACTTTCAGATGGAAGTTCAAAAAGTCACCACAGGTGGCGCTGTGATAGCGTCAAAATTCATCGAAATTCAAAGTCACTTTTCTCAAAAACGGCATTGTGCAAGTTAATGAAATTTTAGTATGTTGTAGTCCAGTCTAGGACGTTTCCAAAATGGTGCGTATGTGCGCTGTGGTTTCAATAGAACCGGAGATATGAGGGGTCAAATTTCACAAAATTTAAAAAATCATATCTCCGGTTCTATGTGACCGATTTTGATGAATGAGGGCTTAAACGAAAGATCTCACCAAATACTACAACTTTCTAGAACATTTGAACTTCGTGGGACCAACACCAGGGGCGCCACAGTCGAAAAACCAATTTCAATATCACATAACCTCAATTATCTCGACTGTCGCTGAACCGATTTTGATGATTACTTCGACATAATTGTAGAGAACATTTGTCTCTACATTTCGTCCATACATCATTTTCCACTCAGACTAAGCTATCACTCAGATTTTGCCGTTTAAGTGTGAAAAAATTGATTTTTCCCATAATAACGCTTTGAAATCACTCAGATGCCAATTTGACTGCCTCTACTCCACCAAGACACTTAAAATAGGGTTTTGAATGGAAAGTCCCACAAAAGACAACAATTCTTTGATATAGTTGAAGTTCAACAAATGACTACTTGGGGCACTCTGGAAGAAAAAACGAGTTAAGAAACAAAAAACCTCGATTATCTTGACTTCTGAGTAATCGATGAGATCATGTTCTATGGAAAAATTATAGAGAACATTCTGGTCTACATTTCACCCATATAACACTTTTCTGTCAGTTCATCCAAATCCTTGATATTTTGGTTTAAATACAAAATTTGTATAATTTCACGAATTTTATTCAAGATAACTGAATGGCGTCTCCCAACTTCAGCTCTAAATCGAATTTGCATGCACTCCGAGTTAGCTCACGTTAAGAATCTCACCTACATAAGCCGGTTAGGATTATCTGTCCCTTTCAATTGAGATAGAAAATTTACAACTTTGTCTTGATTATATCCTGTGGAAACTACCAAATCAATTTTCTAACAACTCTCTCTTTAATTTCCTCTTTTGGTGCTCAACTGACAAAATTGCACCCAGGGAGACACACATATTCGTCATGGTTGTTTGACAATTGGATATTGGATGGGGTTAGGAATTTTATGTATTCTGTTGCTGCGCGAAGTGATTTTTTTTTCGCTGCTGAGATGTTTAAAATGTGAATGGGATCATAAAAGGGCTGAGAAAAGGCGCACTAAATTCTTCGTTCCGAATAATGGGGAAGAAGCAATAAATTTTATATTGTTTAGTAATCAATTCCAATTGTTTTATGTTGAATAATAACAGTGAGGAATTGTACTTTTTTTGGCAGATGAAACATTCCTGGGGACATTTGTAATAAATTGCCATTTTGGGGCAAACAGAGCGAGTTAATATGATGTGGACCCCAAAATGTCGAGTCTTTATAGAAGATTCATGAAACAGTGATAAATATCCTCAGAGGAATGCTATAAATTTCAATAATTAAATTTAAACAGAAAACATATGTTATCTAAAATTATTTTCTATTTTAAATGGTGCAGAAGATTTATTACGAACTGTAACATATCAAATGGAGGCGCCGGGTGATTTTTTGTTGGTGGAGACGCCTGGTTATTTAGTGTTAGCTTTTCGAAGGACATCCATTTGAGGAGGAAAGAAATTGACATGAGGATAAAATTAGTGTGTAACTGACAAAAGTGTCACGCCCACACTTTTAAAAGGGATGCGCCAAAAGAGGCTCTAAATATTTTACTCTTCTTCAGCTATAAAATAATATTTTAATGAAATCCATAATCATAAAATTGAAGTTTCGTGTGCTCGTGGGATTTTTGGGTGTTTTCCCTTCGACTCCCCTTAGCTTACTTTAGCAGTCTCCAATGTGGAGGATTTAATGCAAATGGAACAGCTGAAACGGATCATGAGTTTTTCTCCTATAGACAACCCATCTATACACTCCATCAAAATGGGATATATGCTATGTAGTAAAAACCGCCCATTCTCATCATTTTATCCTGTTCTTTTCACTCTACAAGGTCTCATTGAATATCACTGAGACAGGAATGTATGCCTGGACTTCCTCACACTCCCCAGATGAATATACTCCGGAATTCCCTAATGGACCATTACATTGGGATTTAATCTTCTATCCTAAGCACAGCACATGTGAGCCGTTGTCCTCACTCTCCGGATTACTCTCTTATCCCTGGTTGGTTCCCACTCTCATCTGCACCAGATTTCCATGTGCTTCTTCCATACATGTTTTTGTTTCTGTTTTTTTTTCCTCTCTCTTTTTTTTTGCTTTCAATTCACCTTTGCTCGGTGTCACACAGATTCACAGAACTTTGCACGCTCATTCTGGAATTGAATATCGAGGGCAAAGGATCAAGCTTCGAGGACAAATATACATTTAGGTTTTGTTTCAGGAACATATTGAAGCTATAGAAACCAAATCTGTCCTTGATTTCCTTCCCAACGAGAGATTTGGCTTAAAATTCAGCTTTGATATTTGCGTATTTAAATTTTAATCTGAAAATGCATAAATTAGTTGCGTCTATAAAATACGATCTTGCAACCATGTTGGAAATTTCAAAGTCTTTCAAAAAATTCCTAATTTAAGCAAATACAGTGAAAATTAGCCCTTCAAAGTGGTTAAACTTTGACCTTCGAAAATTCAATATCAAAATGTTTTTCGAACATACGTTTTTAAGGGGGTCCCGGTCAAAATCCCGAAAGCCAAAATCCCGAATTCTTAAAAATGTCATAACTACTCTTACGATTGCACTTGGGCTTACTGGAGGCAAAGGGAAATTTTCTGTGTCTTGGGAAATTATTCTAAACATTTTCTTCCATATAATTTCATTCCTTTCAGGATTGCGAACATTCGGGATTTTAGTTTTCGAGATTTTGGCCTTTTCGGGATTTTGGCATTCGGGGTTTTGGCTTTCGGGATTTTGGATTTCGGGATTTTGGCTGCCACCGGTTTAAGGACGAAATATTCACCCTCACTACCTGTAAATTCGAAAATTAAAAATACTTGGAGCAGTTTTCGAAATAAACTAAAAAACATGGTTTTGGAGAGACAGGAGCGGGAGGGAGAAGGTCGCCGACGGCCAGAAGATGATATCCCTTACCGTTTGGCCTCCAGCCGTCATAAGTTGAAAAAAAAGTACAATATAAAATTACTTTATCTTTGAGTTCGACTCGTAATATTTAAAAGTATCTTTTTTTCAAACTTTTTTTTAAATTGCTAAAATTTCATAAAAGTACAGTACATTACAAGTAGTATAATATAGGGTAGAGTCAGCCCTTTTGGCCATGTAAGCACTTTTGGCCACCTAAAGCAAAATCGCATTGTAAGGCAATTATGAGTTTATTTAGAACTGGAAAATGGGTCTTATTTCGTGACCTCTAATCTAACGAATCAGAAAACCATATTTGATTTTGTATCGACTTGATTAATTCTAAGTTATTGAAAGAAATTCTCGACAAGGTAAGCAATCACTAAAAAACATGGGATTCTTAAAAAACTTGTTAATGTTAAGAGAAATTGTTTTGCATTATTTCATATTTTTGATGAAAATATTTGATATTATTCAATGAAAGTTCATTTCTTAATTAACTAAATTTTATTGTAATATCATCCTTAATAAGATTTTCTAAAAATGAAATGAAAATCGGATGTGGCTATAAGAGCTTACTTTTTTCGGCTGTGTAAGTACTTTTGGCCATTCATTTTCTCATACATTTTACACGTGGCGCATCTCGCGGATTTCAGTAAAACAAATAGTGACATTTGACTGATTTTTACATCAAATAGAAAATGTGCAAAAAGTCGTTTAAAATACTCTAATAATCACATAAAATTGGTGTTAAATAAGAATAGAACTTGTGCTGTGTATTTGTGAAAGTTTTCGAAAGCTATTTCTTCTGTTATTTTATTAAAATTCTATTGGAAACAAGTGGCCAAAAGTGCTTACACACAATGGCCAAAGGTGCTCACAAAGTGGCCAAAAGTACTGAAACATGCATAGTTGCATAAAATGCATTTTTCACTAAAATATCCAAAAAAAAATTTGGGAATTCTCTTGGCTTATTAGGAAGAAACGGCTTTAAGGTATCTTTGTACAAAATTTCATTTTATTTAAATAAAGATTATAAAAATTACAAGTACATGAAACCTTAAAGTGGCCAAAAGTACTTACTCCACCCTACGTAGTAATATACTGTGTCATTCATAATGTACAGTATATTATTTAGATGACTGCAATACCCCTTTAAGGAACCGGCCTTCTCACACTAACCTCTTTTAGTCCTGGCGATTCTCTGCCAGCTCCCTTGAGCACCTCAGCACCCTTAGCTGTTTAACAATGTCCACTACTTCTTTCGATCGTCTTCTGGGATTTATTCTCATCTTTGTTCCTACAGGCTCACTTTTTAGTAGCGTTATGGGGGTTATGGGAATTCTTTCACCTGACTTTTTTGATGATTTTGATGAGAAAAAGAATTTATTTAACATTTTTTGGGGAGGGGATATCTTTATTTAAAAAAAAACTTCCTTTTAATACTGAGAGTGAATTTTAGTTTTATAATCAAAAGAGAAAAAGCAAGTGATCTACGTTAAATTTCATTTCGAAAAAAACTAATTTGAATATGATTATTGTTAGAGTGCGCAAAACATTAAACACAATAGTTTAACAAATCTCACTGTGCAGTATGAGCAAAGCCTTTAACTTTTCCATGGTACAGCTTCGATTTGGGAATCTCCTCGGATGGCCTTTTTGATGCTCCCTTCCTTCGAATGTCACGCTTCCCTCTCCTTCTTTCTTGGGATGGCAAGTGGATGGTGTTCGCCTTCGCGGTGCTCCTTCGAAGATATCCCCCTAAGGGGCAGCAGTCCTCCGGAGGATGATCTCGTTGGTACCCGTCGATGAAGGATGATTCACTACTTTCAAGCTTCAGCATGGTAGAGAGGCCCAGCAGAGTCCATGGTAGAAGATTTTCAGTTGATATGGTTCGCCCGAATACGGTACTCCTCCACTAATCGATTCCTTCACGAGGCCAAGGATCTGTTTTAGAAGTCTCTCAAGGATCATCTTGATCTGCATCGATGCTGGCAGGTGATGACTGTGAATTGTCGACTATCGGGAGGTGTGATGACGGAGGCCTTGTCCCTCAAAAAGACGTAGTGTTTATTAAGTAAGTAAGGTGACAGCGCGTTACCTTACCTTAGCCTGAAGATACATTAAAGGTGTTCAAACTGCATCCTGTGAGCTTCACTGCACTTGATTCCACAGGGCATGGGACTGGCAATTCTATCCCTGCATATGAGAAAGTAATAATGGATGTTCCGAACTCCGCTTGCGGAAGGCCTTAGTTTCTCTAGGGAACATTGTGTCACCATTATTATTATTTTATCCGTATATTTTATTACATTATCATAAATTTATTTCTGGAGCTAGAGTATATTTACGCAGGAAATCGCTAGAAATTAATATTTACAGTGAAATAGATTTCGTAACATCATATCCAACATTTAAAAGGATAAACACGTTTTCTAAAATAAATTGGAGTTGTGCGTGCACTATTAGATCACCAATGCCAATGTTACTTGTGAAATTTCAACAATTTATAATAAAACAATCAATGATAAACAATCACGTTTTATACTTCCAAATCTGCTTTGGAGAATTTTCCAATTTTCATTGCACCTCTTACATGTGGGATATTGGAAAAAGACTCTAGGGTATAGGTACAAAATTGAAAGTGGTTTTTAATTAATGATGCTTCTCAGTATCAAGCCGTGAGATCCGTTCCATCCCATGGGACATCTAGTGCATAGGATGTGGTGCACAAACAGTGTTTGTCCATTAAATTTTATCACCTTTACCGGAAGTAAAACAAAAAAAAGGAAGTAAGAGGAAGAAGAGAAAAAAAGCTCGACACCTGTTTCATCCGTTGGCTCACATGAATGAAAAAATCATTGCGACTGAACACACATTTCTCCAACTCTTGGGTCTAGTTTGTCTGTCTGTTTTTTCAATAGGGCAGCCCTGGGAAATGCGGTGTTTCCCGAGTGTACGAGATGTTCTGCCCAATTTTTTATCACTCACTGTGCGTATAATGCAAATTTGGAATTCTAATTTTCCTGTTCTAAATTCAAATGACGAAGCCATACGGTTTTTTGGAGAGCACAAGAGATTTTCACGGTGAGGGTGCTTCTTTAACCTTTTGCAGCCCGCATCCTTGTTGCCTAAATTCCAATTTCCCAGATTTCCCCGCAGGACATTTTTACTGTGCCCATCGGAAATATGGAAAAAAAAAAATGTTTGGTAGAGTCATGAAAAAGGGATGGATGTATTCAGATCGTCATAAAAGGAATACACCGTGAAGCATAAATTTGAGTGCTTCGGCAAATATTTATTGGACACTGAACACCTGCTGACTGAAGCGAAAAAATCCCCAAACTCTGGGTTCAAAACTAAATCTTTCCCTCATAAATTGACAACGGGAGACATAAAATATAATTATTTTCATTGTTCCACTCCGTCGTTTAATGGTCACCATCTTCTGGCCAAAAATGCTGGACTCTGCATCCTCAACCACCCACATCCCAAATAGCCATCGTACAATTTCAAGTCGTTGATGAATAATGGGAAATCGATACGTGGGCCAACTCAATTAAGAGGTAGAGCTACCAGATGTACTTTCGAGTCTTTGGTCCGTAAAAAAATTCCCCTGTGTTTCTCATACCTCTGATTATTAATTGCGATATGCGGTGTTGTATACGGCGCACTGCACAATTTTGCTTTTGAATAGGAATATTTTTGTACGGTCTCGTGGTATGCAATTATTTCCAATTTTCGAAGAGAACTTCGAAACCAGAGTGTGAGACTTTGGAATTTAACTAAGCACTGTTATCACTACTATTTTAAGTTGTGTTTAAATCTCTAATTCGTTTCAATGAAAAATATTCAAATATTATACATGTAGGGGAATACTGGTATGGTTCGCACAGAGTGAACATTCAAACAACGCAAATTTTCTCTGTGTTTGCCAAGAGCTAGTTCGTCATTTCTTAGCCATAAGATAGATAATTATTAAGCTCATGACACGAGATGAGAAATCGTAAGTCAGCTCTTTGCAAACAAAGAGAAAATTCGCATCGTTTGAAGGTTCACTCTGTGCGAACCATGTCTACATTCCCCTATCCAATCGATTCCGCAATAATTTCGCAAACATAATAACATAATTCAACTTTTCTAATCTAATACATAAATAAGTGAAATTAGAGCATCGTGTAAGGTAAAGTGCCCTCAAGTCGACCGGTAGAGTTATTTATTCAATTTATTTATATTTGCACTAATATTTGGCGTATAATCTAACATTAATAGGTCAATTATTCCATAAATAAATACGAATCAGTTACAATTTAATAGATATTCACCATTAAAACATTCAAATATTGACCACCGGTCGAATCGAGGAACCGGTCGACTCGAGGGCACTTTACCTTATACCTTTAATACTGAATTTCTCAAAAAATGTACATGAATATTAGAAAATTGTTAGCAATCTCATGTTATAGCCTTGGGTATAAACTACACATCAAAGCACATGGGGATGCTGTGAAAAAAATCAATTTCAATTTTATTTAAATTTATTTATTCTCAACTTTCATTTCATTTATTTATCATTTCTCTCATAGATCATTAAATTTTATCTAAAAATAAAGCACAACTTTATTTATCTATTATAATTCAAGACATTGATTATTCTGACCATATCTTGAAGTTTTGACGTCAATATTTCGTCCATTAATATTAATTTGGTAAGGTAAATTTTCTTTTAATGAAGTTTAATCTGTGCATTACTTGATGACATCAGGAATTCCACCAGACGACTTTTGTAATATAAGTTCAAAGCTTTATTGCCTTTTTAGAGGGTAGTTAAATTTTTCTAGATTTCCGAACCCTTGTCTCATTTATTGAACCTATTAATCTTTCGAAATGTACCCCATTCTACTTAATTATCCTCCATGAATATCTTTACTTAAGTAGGTACAACATTAGGCCGAATCTTTGAAAAAATACACTAGACGAAGTCCATAAGACTATGCTAGAAAAAATTCCAAAAGCTTATTAAACTCAAGATCCTAATAAATTCATGGTCTTACAAACAATTTACATGATCAACAAAATTAAAATAAACTGAAATAGTTATATTAAATCAATACAGAGGATTTCCTCAAAAGTTTGCTTTGCAAAATGCTCCAATTCATGACTTAAATGTTAAACCTTAATCAAAAACATTTTTGCGTCATTTACTATTTACCAGTTCATATCCGATTTGAACCTATTTTTAAATCACGGAAAAGATTTCCTAAAAAATACTTAGCGATTATGACCTGGTTCATTAACGGTTCACATCCGATAAAGATTTAAGATTTGTCTCACACGGAAAAGTTTTGACTCTAAATTTAAGAATATATAAGATCCTGGGAACTTAAATTTTACGTGAATCCCCGAGGCGTTGAAGTTTAGAAGCTCTGAGCGAATGAAATGGGCTAGAATCCCTACCTCTTTCACATTAAGAGATCGGGAATTTAAGTTCAGCATTAGGTGAGAAATGAAAAATGTATTGAGATTTGCAAATTACGATTAAAACTAAATGATCAAGGATTTAGGATTAGGGTATTAGCATTCATTGGATGGGATTTGAAATTAAATTCCTCGGTGTTTCCGTTTAAGAATTTTCCAATTTTCCTAAGTGTACGGGTTGGTTATATTCTTTTCGGACCACTGCACCCAGGCCACTTATTTAGGTCCAAGCCTGTGAACCTGCTCAGCTCAATATCACGTTGCTCTGTGTACGTTCTGATACACATAGTACCGCTATATATCATCGTAGACCATACCTTCGATTTGTAGTCACAGTAGGGGCAGTGAATGTGTATTTGTATCCGACAGAACTCTGACATATCGAAATTCGTTTTCACATTAACCTGTCTTTTTTATGCAATTCATTGTCAATGTACCGGCATTACCTTTCCATTCATTCATTGGACGAATTTAAGACTAATACGACAGCTGAAAACTTTTCAGCTAGGCTCGAACCTGACCTGATACTCTATCTACCAATCCACTGAGGCCGGTACTCACATTCGCTTAGAAACGATTCAGACTCGCCTGAAATTCCAAAATCTTTCCGATTAGGTCAAACATTATCCTATTCTCACAGATTTCCTATTCTTCTATAAAATATATCCAAAAATAAAAAAAAATCACACGACGCGTTTCCGGAAAATACCAAAAAACAAGGTTTTGGAGGGTAAGGGTCGGATCAGGGGGAGGGAATTAGAGGCATTGTTAACGATCATAGGGTCGACTTATTGGAGGAAGGTCTCCCTAAGGTCCCAAATCTCTATCTCAAACCATTTGACCTCTACGCGTGGTAACGGGCAGACGGAAAGATGTACGTAGAGATGGAAAATTAAGGGTGTGAAAAAGTCGAGGGATTAGTAACGGAATTTTGGAGTTCGATCAGTAAAAGTAAATTGAAATTTTATAAGATCTAGACTAGATCATTCTGAAAACAAACTAAGGTACTTTAGTTTAAGGTGCTTCATTTTATATAACTTATTCATATAAGGCAGCAATACACTTCGACATGCAGATTAAACTTATTTTTCTAAAACTGGTATTCTTAAACTTAGTAAAGAATACTAATAGTTATTTTTTTAATAAATAATGGTTGCTGCAAATTTAAACTGATTCCTCATCTTTTTTGTACCATGAGAAGCTATAATGTCTTTACGAATTTTATGTGTAACGGTTAAACTAGGTGACTAAGCCACAGTTATAAGGATGTCATAAGTTTCGAGAAGTTCACTGAACCACTAAGTTTACCGTTCTCGACTTTAGTAACGAACTCGAGCAAAATAATTGTGCAATTTCTCTGGGAGATGCATTTTTAGTTTCCACTTGCACAACCATTCAGAACTTGGCAATGGTCCAAGATCAATGCACTTGAGCAGAGAGAAAAGAGATTCTGTTTTTCATCTACAATATAGCGATTTTTACAACTACCTGAAGCTACATCAAATCATTTTTGCTACTAAAGCATGATGAAACAATAAAAAATATGAACCAACACTGAATAATTCTCAGTAAGATATATAAATTATATTATATAGTTGGGGGTACAGGAAACTACGTTAGTAATGCTTTTGATCTCATGACAGTGTTATTTATTGTTGGTCAGAAACATTCTTGGGAAAAGCAGTATTGATTACCCTACGCTGGAGTCTAAAACATTCGGGTCTTGTTGAATTGGTTGAGTTTCACTACTAGTAATAGTCAAAGTTATGTCCGTATTTCACAGTAGCTTCACCTGTTTTCCAACAATATGCACAAACTTTTGTGAAATATATAAGACAACAGGGCAAAGTTGGGGGTTTTGTGTTGTATTTTCACTTCAATTTAATTCAATTTTGTTGCTGAATTCACCAAAAAGTTGGAAAAAGTGAATTCCGGTGTTTTCTTGATGGTTTCCCCAAACGCAAACGAATGAAAGAGGGTGTCTTTGAACAAGACAACGACGGTTGAAAGGGTTGAGAAATTCAAAAGAGCGACAAATTGTAGGGATCGCGTCATGGGTGCGTGTTCTAAAGCGCTAGCATATCTTGGACAACGTGTATTTTCGAATATACCATGAGTTTCTACTTGAGTCTTCTGTAAACACTGAAAAAAAAAATTTAGACAGTCCACAAAATCAAAAGGGACCGTAATTTGACAAACAAGCATATACTAGTCTTTACGCCACTGCACTGCTTACACAGAATTATTTCACAGCAGTGATTCTCGAAAATTTGAAGTGAAAGAAATATAGAATTTAATTTTTCTTCTCTCTGAACCTCCTCCGTAAATTTAATATTCGAGCTTTCTCGATAGAGCTTTATAAATTCATTAGATTTTGAGTTATATAAGGACATATGAAATATTTTAACAATTCATCTACCCTAACATATAACAATTTTGCGAAATTTAATAAATTTTAAGTTTAACATCACTCTGTTTATCCATTTGATCTGTTTATTGCCAAAATAACAAAACAAACGATAGTAGATATCAAATTGAGAGCTTCGGAGGATCCTCATTAAGTAGATAATTAATAAAACCTTTGTTTTACTCCTATTTCTCACTTTCCTCGAAAATAAAGTTTTTTTTTGGAACTTCTAATACATTTTAGTTAGATCTTCTACTCGAGGCACTTTGTCGCAATTTTATATAAGCTCCATTTATTTGTAGTTCATCTGATATCTAAAGTTTATCCATAAGGCTTAACGGGCCCGAGTAAAAAATCTGAAAGCCAAAATCCCGAATTGTCAAAATACCAAAAAGCTAACATCGCAAATGGGTCAAAAGCCTGAAAACCCAAAATTTCCACTGGGCCAAAATCACAAACTTCAAAATCCCTAAATCCAAAATCCTGAATTCTTAAAAACGTCACTAACTAATCCAATATAATTTTGGCTTTCGGAATTTTTTTGCGTTTCGGGATCTCGGTTTTCAGGATTTTGATCCTTTTAGGACTTTGACGTTGTGGATTTTAGCTAACACCTGACACCTTGCTTAACTGGTTAAATTTCTTAAAAGTTGACTGTTTTTCTTAAATTCAGATTTTATATTATTTCGAAATGTTCTATAAAATTTGCCAAAATCACAGCAGTTGCTTATTGTTTAGAACTTTAGGATTACAAGATACTGTGACAAATCTCTAGTCTAAAAAATCATATTAACCATTCACCATTTCCTAAAAATATCGACAAATACTGGATAGAAAAATAACTGCGCTCTCTTTGCGTTCGAGCAGTAAAATAGTAGAAGAAATTGAAAAAAGAAGTAGAAGAAATTGCTAAGAATCTCACCTAATATTAAAAATATTGAAAAGTTAGGGTAAGATAGGGTAATTCATAACTATTTTGGAATTTTTAAGATTTTTTCACTGTTTCAGATGTTTAAAGAAAAAATGAAAACCACGAAGAAGTATAAGACTTTGCATTCGAGAGTACTTCTTCTTTATTTTTTCTTCTTTTTGCCATCTAAAATTGTTAAGTAATCTCAATGTTACAAATTATATATGATTCCAAATTACCCTACTTACCCTAAGACTCCTTTCAGAATAGAAAACATCTGTTGTCAAACTGAATTATTAAAAATTCACATGGTTTATAATTTTTTTTGCAATTTTGTTAAGTAAAAACTTTAATTTTGATTAAGAAAAACAATTTAGGTCAATAATTTATTTAATTCGACAAAAATGAGTTCTTAATTAAGATTAGTGAGGGCTGCAAGAGATCAGTGGATAGACTAGTGTCTCTTTCACTGTGGGTTTTACTCCGGGTTCAAGTCTGGATAGCTGTAGATTTTCAGCAGTCGTATGAGTACTGAATTCGTTCACTAAGTAAATGAAGTCTAAAATGAAACTAAAGAAAACAATGCTAGTGCTAAAACTCGCATGATGATTTCTCTGTTTCAATAATTCTAGGGGAAACTGGGGCAAAATTAGTCAGCAAATGATTTTATTCATTACGTACAATTCACAAAAAAATGTTAGTATTAAGTTTATAAATATTTTAAAGAATAGGAAGGGGGTGTTTAAGGTAAAGTGCCCTCAAGTCGACCGGTTCCTCAATTCGACCGGTAGAGTTATTTATTCAATTTATTTATTGAATTTGACAATTTTATAGAAATTCACCATCAAACATTCAAATATTGACCACCTGTCGACTCGGGGGCACTTTACCTTATTTCGAAAAAATTATGGTTTTTCAATATTCCTTCTAAGGCAAACTATGTAAATATTTATAACATCACAATATCTAATGCCATATGACCCAGTCTCCTCTATTCCGATCAAATTTTATTTTTCACTAAATAAATGTGGATTTTTTTCAAATCAAAATTTATTTTTGTTATTTGAAACACAAATAAATAAAGAAAAAAGTCACAAGTTTACAAAATTTTCAAAGTCGGTTTGTGTATGGGGATAGCTTTGTATTCAGGGAGTGACTTTACACCTTTACACGATGGACTAAAGACCATTCTTCAATGCATTTATGATTTTTAGGTCATCCTTAAATACTATAATTAAAGAAAATTTATGTCACTCGCATCTATGACAGCTTTTACTTTAAATTCCGTGTAGGAAGTTTTGAATTATTTTTTTTTATTTTTGTTTGTCCACCCTATTAACTCTTACGCACAGCGCACAATAACTTTTGTTTTGTAAACATGTTTTTGACATTTCTATGAGAGTGAATGAAACCTAGATCTAGTCATCTCGCTCACTCTCATAGGAAATTTTGAAAACATGTTTACAAACAAAAGTTATTGTGCGTTGTACATTATGCACAGCGCACAATAACTTTTGTTTTGTAAACATATTTTTGACATTTCAATGAGAGTGAATGAAACCTAGATCTAGTCATCTCGCTCACTCTCATAGGAAATTTTGAAAACATGTTTACAAACAAAAGTTATTGTGCGTTGTACATTATGCACAGCGCACAATAACTTTTGTTTGGAATTTTGTTTTCAAAATTTCCTATGAGAGTGAGCGAGATCACTAAATCTAGATTTCATTCACTCTCATTGAAATATCAAAACCATATTTACAAAACAAAAGTGATTATGCGTTGTGCTTTAAATATTAAATAATAAATAGACAAATATATAGGGGAGACTGGGGCACATGTAACCATTTTCGATAGATGCGAATTTGAGGTGATTTTCCAAGGACACCGTGATTTTTTGGAAAATATTTCTTAGCTCATGTTTTAACCTTGGGTATAGGCAATTCGTCGAGGGTAATGCGGATGCTGGAAAACAATTGAGTTTTCCATAAAAATAAAATTTGTGTCCCTGTGCATTTTTCTCTTTTCACAAAATACCTGGGGTAGAAGTAACCACTTTCTGGGGAGGATGTAAACACCTTTTTTCCCACCCTTGAAATTAACTTTGCACCACTCTCGATTATTTTAATTACTTAAGAGATATATAAAGACTGTATATTTTTCAAAAAATCACAACACTTTTTACAAAGAATAATTAAAATAGCAAAAAAACTAAAATCATGCATATCAAAGACATTTTTCAATGGATATTCCCCATATTTTGGCATCATGTGACTTTTTATTGAACACAGCGCCACCAATTTTTTTCGTAATCTATGAATTATAGATATTTCGCATGAAGGTCAATTTCCCGCTCTTTTACCTACTCATTTTGTGAAAGTCAAGTTGCCTGTTTACATCTACCCCAAATGCTGTTTTCTGACCAATTATTAATTCTTTTGAAAAAATGAGAATCTCAATTTGTCTAGTAAATCCATAAATATAATCCTAAAAGATGTAGGAAAGAACTGGTATTGCTACATTTCGATTATTTTACACAGTTTTTAATTTCCAGGTGGAAATCCAAATGACCAAAATAATCGAAATATCAACATTTTCGGGAAAAATAATTTTTATTTTTAAAGTATTAGGATTTTATTGACCAATTCTTCTGTGGACATACATCCCCATGGTATCTATGAATGCTTATGGGTTTTATCCTCTGGAGTCTTAAAATTAATGAAAAAAATCACAGTGTTTACAACTACCCCAGATTACTACTGCCCCAGTTCCCCCTATACAGAAAAAATAAAGATAATTTTAAGCCAATAGATTGAAAATCAGGAACAGTTAAACATGGAAATGGACTTGGCTCCTCCAAAACATCGCCTTTAGGAGTGGTAAAGAGTAAGGGGCCAAAGGTAATTTCCGTGTTTTACAGTTTTTGACAAACTCTTTATTAAATTTATTATTTTCAGCAGCATATAAAAAAAGAGAGGCAAAAGTATGTTCATTTATGTTTGATATTACAAATTTCAATTCTTCTATATTCGTTATGTTGTTTACTATTTAAATTATAACAGTTTTCTTTTGAAAATGTATCGCGTTAGCGATATATCGATTCATTATCCAAACTCCCCTACTATTCAAACCATCTTCTTCAGAAAAAAAATTTCACTTCACTGCTATAATAATATATTCAGAGAGGGTGAATAGGCACCCCTTGTACCGATTCGCACGTATCCCAATTTATCCGAGGGGTTGTACAATTTGGTCATAATCTCATTCACTCAAAAAAAGAGGGTGCTGCAAACCTATGGGTTTCTTTCTGTGGACAACTTTAACAATCTGTTCACACGAAATAACCAGTTTTTTTCTAAGAACAGAACAACTGTTCGGAATGGTACAAAGTTCTTCTGCTTTTGCTATCTCTATGAGCTTCTACAAGAAATATTACGAGCTTTTTGGGACTTTTAGTAAAACAAGATAGCAAGAAAATTGATTAAGACATGCAAGCATATAAAGGTTGTTGAACATGAAAATTCTGGAGGTCAACCTGGGTTTGTGTTAGAGTTTCGCAAGACATGTTTTTCCGCCAAGATAGTCATCTGTATTTCCGATGCGTATGGGAAATTCGATGGAAAACCTTCAGCTTTAATTGATATTCGGTGGCAAAGATAGAGACCATTTGTCTTTGTTATCACTGCGATAGGGACTTATCAGTTCCTTTGGCCCCACTATAAAGGCTCTTGCACTCCAAATGGGAGCCTTTAGTGTGTTCAAATTTGTGGTCTTACCGAGATTTTTCGATGCGTCCCCTATTTCTCGTTGTCATATTCATTGGTTTTGGACTAGGTGATAGCGCAAAGTTTACTCAATCGGATTATAAAGTGCTAAGTCTCTGTTTGTCTCTTCCAGGGGCTCCTCCATCCATCGAGAACTATGTAGTAAATGGATCAGATGCACTCGCTGCGGAATTTCCTTACATGGTATGTCACTCATTTGTTATTCCTTGACTTTTTCCAGGAAAATCACCCTCCCAGGACTAGGGACAAAACTTTCTCGGCGATTTCTTTACCGCAACTCAGAAATAATTCATACTTCATTTGTGAGTCAAAATGTGTGAGGCAAATTAAAACTTTTCTCTGGCAAATGTGAAAGTTTCCAAGTCACCAATGCGGCTATCGTTTTGGCGCTAATTGAACTAATTGCCTCAATTCCCGGGTCTTGTTGCGACTAACAGATAAGACCCTATCTCTGCGGAAAGATATGGGTATCGTTGTGATTTCTGACGTTTCCATTTATTATTTCAAAGGAAGTTTCAAATGAAGTACTCCAAGAAGTTCATCTTGGAATATTCAAAAAAAAGCATAATACATAAATAAACTTTTATTTAATAATAATCGTTTTGACTTAATAAGATGAGAGTTTAACATTTTGGAATATACAAAAGTTTTCAGATATTACGAATACGAATTAAAATTCCAGATTGATTTTATATTTGAATTTCAAATTAAAGAGCAGAGAAAGTAAATTGTGATGATTTTTCTTTTAAAATTTTCGATTATAATCCACGTCCGTAAACGGGAAAAGAAAGTTGGTACATTTCCTTTCTTCTTTTTATTCAAATTGTGATCTTGAAACAATTTTTCTCATAAGCATAAAATGATCAGACTTATTTTAGTTTTTCTCTTACAAATTATGGAGTTTAGTTTACGATGTAATATACATATTACTATTTTTATTATGCATTATCTCCTTCTCAACGATATAAAATATTATACGATTATATAGTAAGGTGGGGTAACTGGATCGTTTTCCGAGGAGTGCTACTTAAACGCTCGTTTTTGGACTGATGAAATTCTTTTTTACAAGGGTTGGCACTCCTTGTACATCGTCGGGCAGTGCGATCCTGGGTCGTCGTGTAGCTTTATGCCCTAGACACACTTACGACTTAAGCCGAGAGACGACTTAGTGGAAAATTATGGAAATGTAGTTTAACTATTATTTTTAACATAATTACGTTAAGCCGTCTTTCGGCTAATCCTCATGTCTGTCAAGGCCCTTATATTCTTTGATTTTGTTTCCTTTTGTCATAATGTACAAGAGTAAAGAATTCTGGCTCTAAAGTTAACGGCCGGTTACCATGTTACGCCAAGTTAGTAACCATATCTGAATAGCTTTTGGAGCTGTCCGTTATCAAGGAAAGTGCTAGATCTTCTGCACGCCATCTTTTTGCAACAACTTAACCATTGCCATAAATCCTTATCTACTGAAATCTAAGAAATATAGTTCAGAATGCCAAGACGAGGTCCCATCTTCCGTCAGTCTCTTATTGAAAACTTCTGAATGGAATCCAGGGCTCACCGTGTAGTGTAGAGGTGTAAGTAGGAAATGGGATAGAATTAACAAATGTTCTTCTAAACCCTTAAAGCCCCTTGAATGCTTGGTTAATTTGAGGAGAAATACACAATTCAATTGGTCATAAGCAGGTCTTAAGTCTTACAGAATGTACCCAGGAAGAAACAGGGAAGAAGTCTCCGCCCGATGATGAAGAAAATAATACATTAACATTATTCTTTTAATATACTTGGATTATACCTCAAGGTTTCCCTGAGAACCCGATCAGGATCACACACATGTGGTGCCACTATTATTGACTCCCGATGGCTCCTCACAGCTGCCCACTGCTTCCTGACGCGTAATCCCGATGACTACACTGTCCAGTACGGAACTCATGTGATCTCCAAGGATGGTGACTCGATCATGAAGATCCGTCGGATTATCTGTCACGAAGGCTATGATGACAACAACCAGTTCATCCACGATATTGCTCTCATTGAGCTGGAACAGCCACTTGAATTCGATGCTTTTGTAGAAGCTGTACGACTCCCCCAAGCCTTTTCCTACACTCATGGTGGACTCGAGGCTCAGCTGGTGGGATGGGGTATGAATGCGGTGAGTGTGAAATTTCAGCTCCATCCAATCACTTCTTGAGCAATTCACAATGACCCTCTCCAAACTACCACAGACGGTCGGTGGAGTCATACAAACCCATTTGCAGAAGGTGGACTTAGAGACGATGACCGATGACGAATGCAGAAAGCTCCACTTTGACAAGATTCACACCACAAATATCTGTGCAGGCGTAAAAGGGGGTGGCAAAGGCCAGTGTACCGTGAGTACTCCAATTGATTTATGGTCCATTGGCATAGTCCCCTACTCCATGTATACCATGGAAATAGCATTCAATTCTGAGATTCACCGGGAGTCATTAATAAGTGGTTGAGAGGATATTAAAGAATCATAAATTAATGTTTGTGTACTCAAGAATTCGGTTTTGATTAAATCTGTTGAAATCGTTTGAAATACTAAAAACCACTGTGTAAAAGCCATTTAAATTTGGTATAACTAGTAGAATAATAAGTACTAGAATAATATTAATTAGGTGATTAGATGCTTCATTGTAGAAATGGGCCCAGAAAGCTTATAACCCCCATAACTCAACTAGAATTGAATAGATAAACTCGTGAAAGAGTTAGTCGTGAATTTGGTACCAAAATAACTCTTCATTCTATAGTATATCTGATCCGATGCTTTGTCGTATTGCTAATTCAAAGCAAAAGAAAAGAATATTAATTCAGGTAAAAAAAAACCGAGATAGATCTCTTCGTGATTTATTTTTTCGCATGGCCTCATGGTGCTTATTGGTCCACTAGTAATTGAAGTGATTCATAAAGCATAGAGGCATTTTAAAATTAAAAATTGGTAAAGAAATGATCATTCCAGAGAGTTCTAGCATAAGTTACAAGTATAGGGAAATACAAAAAAAAAAAAAATAAATTCGAGAAAGTTAAGCTATTTACGGATATATAGGGTGTCCCATAAATTACGCAAGATTTAAATTTAATTAAATACACTTTTTTCTCAATTACGTTTTTTCTAAATTGGAAAACAAAGTACATAAGACAGAGTTTATGTATTAAATATCGCATCCAGTAATTAACCTTCATGGCTTTGCTGGCATATGAATCCTTTCGTCTAAGGTTTTTATTATCTTTTTGGACAAATGTGGCTAAATTTCGATAATTCATGGTTAAAAGTCCTTTTTTAATGCACACAGATGGATGTATGTCTGTTGAATTAGGTTTGTGACTTCGAATAACCGAATAAAAAAAATGTAATGGTCTAAAATTACATGATCTAATGGACCAATTCGGATCACCAATAGAGAAAATCACAATCATGAAATGTCTTATGCAGGAATTGCATTATTTCTTAGGCTATATGACATGTCACACTATCCTGCTAAATCCACATGTCCTCAGTATTAATGAATTCATAATTAAATAATTATTAATGAACAAATCCCTCGATGTAGGCTTCATAAACTCGGTTATCATGTTGCGATATCGAGCGTCAGTAACAGTAACGCTTAATCAGCTTTATTTTCGGATAATATACTGATACGATATTATTAATCATTTTTAGCCGTATTTAGCCCGCAAAATTAATTCAGTTCTGTGAATTTTTAAATTAGACTCTTCATAGTTGACGAAGTTAAGTCAATTTTCTGACCAATTCTCGAACCAAATTATTTAATTATTTTTTAAATATTTTTTTAAGAACAAAAAAGCGTTGGTCTGTCATTTAGTGATGGATTTTTAATAACCCTAATCTATAAACTGTCACGTAGTATTTTTATTATTCGTTGGGGACCTTTATTTCAGAAATGCCGCTCAATTTAAATCTTGCGTGATTTCTGGGACACCCTATATAACCGATTTCTTGCTGATTTCAAGACCTTTCCAAGAAATCCAAATTTAACCAAATCGGATGAAAAATAGGCTTTCTAGATTGGATAAACTATGACCTTAAAAAATTCAAAATGGCGATTTTTTTAGGTCATAGGTATGTTTGGACGAAATGTTCACGTGGACTACCTTCAAAATATATATCTAAAAATAAAACAAATCATAATATGAAAATAAATGTTTTGTTAAACGGACAAATGAATCTTGTACAAATTTTGCCAAAAGAGTGTTATTTACCAGTTTGACAAAACCTTTTCTTACATTTACATTATGAGAAAACAGTGAAAACACTTTTTTTGACAAACTTTCAACAAGATCCAGTTGTTCGCTGATTTGGCAAAGTTTTCCATATTTTGTATAGCAGAATATTCTTTTCACAAACTTTTCATGTTAATTTGACAAGACATCCTTTTCAGAGTAGGAACCGTTTTCGAAATAAATCAAAAAACATGATTTTGGAGGGAATGTAGGGGGTGGGGGGGAATAAAAAATCATAATAATGATACTTGGGCCGACTTATGGAAGGGGGGTTCCCCGAAGACCGTAAGTTCGTATCTCTTACCGTTTAATCCGAACTTTAAATTTAAACCGAAGTTCCTCATGAGTTTTTCCTCAATGGCTTATGCGATAATTTATATATTGGTTTGTCCTAAATTTACAATTTCTTTCAGGGTGATTCTGGCGGTCCTCTCCTCCTCAATGGCATTCAAGTCGGAATTGTGTCCTGGAGCGTTAAGCCATGCACCATTGCGCCCTATCCGGGAGTTTTCACTGAAGTTGCTTACTACATTGACTGGATACGTCAGCATAGTTGTCTAACGTTGGACGGAAATTAGCTCATGATACTCTCAACAAGATGCTTTGCCATCGAATCAAAGACTCAATTAGTTTTCAGAACTCACCTCCCTCAATTGCTGCTCACACCAAATCCAAATAGAATTAGATCGAGATGTGTTTGTATGACGATGAAGAAGAGAACAAAAAAAAAAACAAAACGAGAAAATATCTATCCAAGTGATTTTTCCAAATGTCTTCAGTACTATTTTGATCCAGAAAGCCCACAATTGCTTCCTTCCAAAATGTGATGGAATTCTCGAAGCTTCATCTGAGCATTAAATTGCATTTCTCCTACACATTCATGGGAAGAATTTTCTCCTTTGATTCAATGCTAAGGGAAATCGATGTCACGTCCTCAGTTTCACACACTGGGAAGAGCTTATAGCTGGGAGCATGTTTGCAATATAAATTGCAGCTTTCACTGTCTTTCCAAACCCTCGCATGGACTTTGGAGAGATTCAAGCTCTATTTGGCATAAATAACTCAATGCTGTGAACACATATGAACTATATTGTCCTGTCCTTTTCAAAATCAATCCCCATTCATCGAGTGCGTGAGATAATTGAGGTGGAAGAAAAGCTTTCAAAGCTCCACAACTTTTTGCTTTATTTGTAACAGTAAGAATGCAACCGATTGAGCTACGAAAGATTTGGAAAGGTGAGTGAGTACCTACTTTTGTAAAACTATTGTCATTCCATGATTTTTTTAAAATGTTTTTTTAAAATAAAACTTTAACGATTTGCAGGATTACAAAAAAGCGCTTAAGATGCTTATGAAAAATTAAAATTTAGAGAATAATAAAGAATTGATGTACAAACAATATTAAAATATAAAATAAAGTTTTATTTATTTATTTATATACGCATTTAGAAGTACTGATTCTGAAACAGTGCAATCTAAAAAGATATCTTTTTACCAATCACAATAAAGTTTTTATCATTTAAAGTCAAGTTCACTGGCTTTAAAATTGATTTTCAGTAATATTCTTATTTATATTCTTTTAAATTTAAATTAATGCCAATGGAATTGTTATCGTTTATAATACTTTGTTTCGAAAAACAATATAAGGCAGAGCTTCTTCTCGGGAGTTCAAGCAGCTCGCAAAGCCTGAGACGCTGTGCCATCTCTTTTTGATCTATTACAGTAGACTCTCTCAAATTCGGGCATATGGGACCGAAATGTCAGCCGAATTAGACAGAAATTCGGGCGACACACTTTTTGAAATGCAACGATTTTTATTAATCTGCATATACATATTGAGTTTACATACTCGTATTAATTGTAAATTTCATAAAAATTCCATAATAATGCAAAATCACATTAAAACTGAGACAAACCATGCCAAATTTGAGCATATTTGATTCATTTGATAATCATAATCAAACTTGAAAAATGACAACAAACTTTTTTCAAATGTAACCGCTGCCCGAATTAAAAAGTAGCCCGATCTTAAAAGAGCCGAATTTGCGAGAGTCTACTGTACCTAGAACAGAGGTGTGCAAGAACCGTTGAAACCAAATAAACGTCAAAATAAGTTTGCCCTGGTGGCCGTTTTGACCATTGACGTACATGTTTCATTTGACGTTTATTCGGTTTCAACGGTTCTTGCACGCCTCTGACCTAGAAGCTTATTTATGGGAAATAATTATTTTGAAATCTTAAAAACACATAAACTATTAATTGGGCCTAGATTCGATAAATTATACAAATGTCCAGAAAGGTGATTCTACATCAGAGGCGTGAAAGAACCGTTGAAACCGAAATAACGTCAAATGAAACACGTACGTCAATGGTCAAAACGCTACCAAAACAAACTTTTTTTGACGTTTATTCGGTTTCAACGGTTCTTCCACACCTCTGTTCTACATAGCCGAACTTCAAGAATTCTTCCTGATTATAAAACAAAATATTAGTTGGGCGTGATTTTTTTCACGGGTTTCACTAAAAGTTTAACTTCTCTTGGGATATATTTGCCAATCGATTGAGAGGACTGAGATAATATTTTATCAATAGTTTTTTTCATATGAAAACATTAAGAAGAAGAACAAGTTAAAATTAGTTGTGAACGATAGTTTTCCTTTTTAGCAAAGTTATTAAAAATATAAAGCTTTTAAAAAAATTTGAAACAATTATAATTTTAGATATTTATAGTTATACAGATATGTTTATTAGCATAAAATCTGAAATTCGAACCGTTCTCTCCCATTTTCACGCATTTATATTTAGTTTACATTAATGAATCTTATATTTTAAGTATAGCTTTATCTCTTTATTTTTCTACAGTGCGTCGTATATTCTTCAAGTTTTCCTCTCACATTATGGTTGTTTAAGCAATGGCTATAGTTACTTCTTCAAATACTTTTAAGTTTTCATTTCTCTTTCCTCAATAGCTTTCTTTGGCCTTCTGGGAAAACTTTAGCAGAACGGAGCTGTTAAAATAAATATTTGCAGAATAGCTGCTTAAAGGTGAATTCAATTAAAATAAGTCAGGTAAAGAAGTCTTTCTTAAGACTCTGCAAATCGTTATTTAAACTCGTCAAGGAATACCGGGAATACCCGATGGGACCAGTAATCATAACGTAATGCGTATTTAATGCTTACTAATAATATACTCTGTCTTTTCATTTAATATTAAATTTTGTTACTATTAATATGGTTCTTTGGAACTTTTTTGCGGTCTTTGTGTTCATCTGAAAATTCTGTAGAAGAGACCGATGTAAATTATCCAGAAAATGAAATTCTCTGTTTATTATATTTCCGAAATTATGCTCTCATTAAACCGGTGAATATTTCATTGACTAGATGAATGCGTAACAATGTGATTATTCCTTCTAAAACACAAACTAGAACATTACATCGCACTGGTATAATTTAGTTCCGGTTCCTTCTTTCATTGAACTTCAAAATAAAAATATTTAATAAAAGAATATAAAATAATCAACTTTTATGAAGAAGTCCTTTTCAATTTTTTTTTTTAAATTATCGATAGATAACTGATTATAAAAACAGAAATAGACACATAATACGCATTATTCTGAATAAACTTTTTACTATGGGTTGAACAGGTGTGATTAGAGTTTATCAAGTTAAATTTCAAGATTGAATTAACACTTTTCTAGGTTAATGGAATAAGAAATTTCTTCGGCTATCGTCGCTAAATCATCATCATTAGTGATTCAGATGTTTCCTAAAGAATGTGAGAGAAAATGTATTTGGAACTGTCGTGGATTTCCACTGTCGTCTAGAGATTGTATCACGTAATATATTAAAAAGTCCAATTTTTCTCTACGACAACAGATTTTAAGTTTTGTTGACAGGAAGTGGGTGGCATTTTTAACATAAAATATTCATTTTGATACACAGGAACTTTCCCTTTCGCAGTTTGCAAGTTGTCTCTGAGCTGAGAGGGGAAATAAAAATAAGAATTCAATTCTTTTTAGGAATAAAAATAAGTATTCAATAAATCGAAAGCATTACAGCTTAGTCACATTAAGTTTAATTAAACTGAATTCTACTCCAAATGTTATGTATCTTAAGGCCTCTACACATTGGGAGCAATTTTTGTCAAAAATTGCATTTTTGACAGAATTTTGACGTTTCTGCTTACAGCACTGCAACCAATTTCCTTCAAAAAAGCAATTTTTGAAGAAAAAAAGGCTCAATGTGTAGACACCTTTAGTGATTCCTTTTAATCGTTTGCCAAAGAAATTTGATGAGTACAGCCAGAGCACCATTTGTCTTTATAGAGATTTTTTTTTCAATTTTTTTCAATTTTTTCCAATTTTTTTTTCAATTTGATGATTTTCAGAGATAAAAATTATATTCAGTGAGTAAGTGTATGAAAGATAAAGAACAAAATTACTCATCTTGTATCTCCTCAATGTACTATGAAAAATATGCAATAAAAATTTCTCCTCTATAGCATTGATTTAGGCGTGCAGTACGCCGAAAGCTTTGGAAAACTGAGGAGTTTGACTCTGAATTGATCCCTTCTCACTGACGCTTCCGAAAAGGGCATTGGTGCCCTGAGTTCATCCTTTTATAGAGATACATTCAGTTTGAAAAATTTTTGAATTTCTAATAAGTATTTTTTTTTAAATAAAATTTTAGTCCAAAACTATATTTTTTTTAAATCATTTTCACAATGATTTTTGAAAGGTTTATGTATTTTTATAACTCCTTATTTATTGCAATCTGTATAAATATATTATATTTTATTTCTTTCGATGTGTCGGGTTTTTATTGACATTTTGTACATTGCTCAGTTTACAAATTTATTATTTAGATTATAATGTGTCTTGAAAAATGTCTATTCCGACATTTCAATTGTTTGCACCGGGCAGTACTCTAAAGCGGTCTTCAGACTAGAGGTTAAGTCCAGTTCCCGAAGGTCTAAAAATACTAAATATCAACCAAATTTATTAATTTTTCAGAATCTAATAGATCATTTACCCTTAATTATCCAATACTAAGTTTATTTTTCCCAAAAAAATCTTGAGTGATAAGAAATTAAAGCAGTTAAGCTTTATGGCAGAGGTGTGCAAGAAACCGTTGAAACCGAATTAACGTTTAATGAAACATGTACGTCAATGGTCAAAACGCTACTATAACAAACTTATTTTGACGTTAATTCGGTTTCAACGGTTTCTTGCACACCTCTGCCTTATGGCTAAGCCTTAAGTCTGAAGCTAGTATAAGTCACAACAGTGACAGTCGAGCCGAGGGTCACACCGCCCATGAGCCGAACACTCTTACCAATTACACCACGGACCCATCCCCTGTATAAACATTTAGAAATTGTTTTGATTAATATGACAGAATGCCATGAGGGGAATTAAGCCCAATGGCTTATTCAATATTATAATTTTGTACATAGTATAGTCCCCAGAAAAGATATCCAAGCCATTGTGAGGAGGCGTCGACCTAGAGGCAGACCTATGACAAGATGGCTGAATCAAATTCAGAATCTTGCCTTGGAGCGCCTTGGGATCGAACCTTAGCATCTTCCTGAAGTGGCGGAGGATCGACAAACGTGGGCTGCTAAATTGGATGTCATGCGCCCGCGACCCCAATAGGGATAAGCAGTTGAAAATGTTGATGATGATTATAAAGTATGGGTACTTAGTATGAATTTTACTCAAAACATAAAAAATAAAATGTATCGTATATGCTATATCACAGCTAGTTATATCATAGACTTGGGATACCCGATCGCTGGAACCTGGTGGTGGCACGGGGGCCCAATAAATCCCTTGCCAGGCTATTAGTATAAACCATCAATCTATGTCCATAGGTTTCCCTGAACCTACAAATCTCCTCCTGTACTGTAGGTAACTGAAGATTGTGTCTGATAAAGTCGGGAACATATCAGGGGGCGATGACTAAGATACGCAGAACTTTGTTCTGGAATCTTTGGATGATTTCGGTGTTCCAGTAAGATACATAGCCCCATAGCCGAATGCCATAAGTCCAGATGGGCTTTAGCATGGCTTTGTACAGTATTACATTCGAGAAGTTTTGCGGACTTTTTGTTCAATGTTAATTATATTTATGCACAGAGAATCGTCAATCAGAGCAAGTGACACTCAAATCATCCAGTTTTTTCTCAGTGGAGATAGGAAAAACTCCTCCCTCCACCCAGAATTGAACAGGAGACCTCTCGTTAACTTGACGAGTGCTCTACCAACTGAGGTATTAGTGGCCGAATACTCTGCTTGAGTTGCTACACGACCTTAACCAATTGCATTGTGCACTGCAATCGGTTACTTTCGGGATTGCGAGACTTGAAAACGGTATGGTCAGGGGCCCATCAAGCCTAATAAAAATTGAAGATATTTTTCACTTTTCCTTGTAAAAATTTTGCAGTTATTGCATCGCAACTTAAACAAATTTCCTCGTAGTTCTTGTATTATTTCGCCGAATATTATGAAATATCTATTTTTAGATAGCTTTTAATGCGCGATTTCGAAATATATTAAACTGATAAGTCAATTCTCTTTAGGAAAAAACTTGCCAATAGTTTTCAGTGCCTCTATGCAAAAACGTATGGAAAAATGAAATGTCGAGAGGCCCCTGGTATGGTGTTTCCAATTCGAGCCGGCAGTTCATGATGTCCATGAATTTTGGTTTATTGTGAGAATTTGTGTTCTTGAGAATTTTTGTTCAATGTTAAAAAAAAGTTCAAGAAAAAGATTTACCCTTTTCATTTGTATCTCTCATCTGCATATTTTTACAAATCTGTCTAAAATATCGATCAGAAGTTGTCTATCGCTCAAATAAAATTACAAATATTATATGCTGGCTTATAAATAATGTAACGTGAAAGGTAAAATTCCTTCACTACCTTCTATTCCAATACGCACAGCTATACCTTTTCCCTGACCTATCCAGACCTACCCTTGTACTTGTCAGAGGGTTTCTAAGAAGCTCTGAGAAGTACCATCGAGAGTGGGTGAAAAAAATCTGAAGGGAGTTTAATCGTCCATGGGGAGCAACAGAATTGTGACATTAATGAATACTCCCAGAAAATTGGAAGGTCCTTCGAGAGGGTGTGATGGGAAAATTACCCTTAGTTGTGCCCACAGAAAATTCCCACAGAGCCATGTGGTTGACTCTGACAGGCTGGAGGGAGGATGAAGTGGAAAAAAGTATGGCCCAACAACTCTCAAAGTCCCAGAACGACCACGTCAGTTGAAAAGGGAATTAGGGAAAGTTGGAATTTTATTATTATTTCTGTGACAGTGAGAAAATTCACTTTCTCCTCCTCAGCATCAAAAAAAAAAGCTCGCAGACATGGCAGGAAAAATTTTAAAAGGGCTTGATTTTATTTTTCACTCCATGATTCTTGTACACGCGTTTCACATTTCCATTTTAGACATATTCACCAAGCACATTATCTCACAATCCTTCCACCCTGTTCTTTTTTTCTGAAGGAGTGTGGGGAAAAAGCACCCTTTTCTGTGGAAATACACCCTATTGAAAGCTCTGCTAAAGTGCCTCCAGGAACTCTTTAGCAGACGTGGTGATTGAAAGAGCTAGGTTAAAAGCTCCGAAGCAAGATGGACTAGAAAATGAATTGCGAAAAATATTGAAAATGTCAATGGACAAATTGACTGCTGGAATGTCAGGAAGGGATGCGACAAATCCCGGTTTGGAGATTTTTTTCGTGTAAAAAAATTCTTCTCCTCCTGTAAGAATTCATTCTGAAGAGAGAGATAACGAGCCAAGCAAGGTGAAAATTGCAGACTAAACCGGGAATTCTTCTGAATTTTTTTTTTTAGAATTTCCACCTCCATTAAGACGAACACATTCCATATAATCTATGTACAAAAATTTCAATGTTTGAGAAATTTCAGCAATTTTTACAAAATACTCTATACAAATGCCCCAAGTGCCTGAGAGAAAAGCGAAAAATAAATTATTTTTTGATTGAACGCTGTATAGGGGAATGTGGACATGGTTCGCACAGAGTGAACCTTCAAACGATGCGAATTTTCTCTTTGTTTGCAAAAAGTTGGTTTACCATTTCTCATCTCGTCTTGTGAGGTTAATAATCAACTATCATATGGTTAAGATGTGACGATATAGCCCTTTTTGCAAACAAAGAGAAAATTCGCATCATTTGAAGATTCACTCTGCGCGTACCATGCCTACATTCCCCTATGGGTATATTATACAGTGTCTAATTTGAAATTTAACTGCACATGGCATAATAAATTTCATTTAATTTGAGAGTAAATTTGCTATTATTCGCTCTTTTATGAATACACATGAATCTAAATTGAAAAGTGTCTATCACGATTTTCTTTCTCCATTAAACTCGTACTTAAATTTACTTATGAGTTGTCTGCTTTTATTGTGTCAATTTAAATTTTATTTTCAAATGGAGATTTTGGGTTAAAAATTTGTTGAAAAAATTACTACAGTGCTAAATGACACACATATTTTAACATTATCAATGCACCTAATTTGTTTTTATTAATAATTAAACTATAAATGTTTTGATATCATGTAAATATCTTCATAACTGCACCATAATAGGTGACGTTTATTTATAAATCTAGAGTAAACTTTTATGTTTAATATCCAACTAAATCGAAAATTTTGAGTAAATAAAATAATAAATTAAAATCAGAAAAATTAATAAAATTAAACTGCTAGAACTGTGGGTGGGTACAAACTACAAAATTGTATTAAAAAAAAAATTGTATTAATGAATATATCTGTTAGGATGGTGTAAGCCCTTTTGACCATTTAAGCACTTTTGTCCGCCAAAATAACAAATTCAAGATATTTTACAACAATCCTCGAGAAATTTCCTAAATATTTAGATAGATAATGCTTCAAAGTATCTCTATGCAACAATTCATTTTAATCTAAAAAAAATTAAAATTTACGAAGCTATTAAAGCTTTATAACCAAAAGAGTTTACTGCATCATATAATTCCGTATCTGAAATAATAGTATATCATATAAATGACTTGAAATTCTAAAAAAAGATAATTCTAAAGATAAATTTTTAAAATATTAACAATTTTGATTTTAGGACTTGAGTTAACTCGCAATCATCACTTATCATTTGTGTAGTTCTCTATGAATCATATATGGAGCGAACATCTGACAAAAATTATTAAGTGTAAAAATTAAGAAAATATTCTAATAGACTTAACCGTTTAAAGACGATTAGGTCACCCGTGACCCATAGAGAAAATAATTTTTCCTGACTACCTAACTTTATTTATTTCTAATGTTATTTTACGTATAACGTTATAATGTTACTTTACGTATTCGTAAAGTAAAAGGATGTAGGAATCAAGAATATTTTTTCGCAAATCTCTAACTATTTGATATATAGTAAATATTTAGGCTCAAAAGTGGCGAATTTTCGAAGGACCGCACTTATAGGGTAAGTTCGCCAAATTCCGGCCAGCTTGCAATTTCAGCCACATTTTTTCCTCGAATTTCCATGAATTTTTAGATTTTACGTACTCTAGAGATTATATAATGCAAAAAATAACAAAAAAATATATTCGACAAACGAGATGACGTGAAAAAGGCTTAGGGGGAATTACCGAAAGGCAAAAATCTATGAGAATGAAGGTGGTCGAAATAAGGCACCAAAACTATGTCTGTATTTTTATTCATTTTAAAATGTATTAAAAATGATTTTATTGTAAATAAAGACGGTAAACTGTTTACAAGGTTCCAAGCAACACTCTTTCAGAAGATAGAATAAAAAAAATCAATTTGTAATTATAATATTACATTTCAAACTTGAGACTTTGACGCTTGCATGCAACTATGCCGAAATTTGGCACACTTACCCTATATGATTTCTTTTTATTTTTTGATATGTTTAATTTTTTAAGTAAGAACCTCTTTACACTAGAAGCTACAATAACTATATACATTTCATAAGAACTAAAATTATCATTCATGGTATTGTCGTTTATAATATTGTTTATAGAGGTACAAAATACATCGTATCAGATTCTGTTGGTTTTTCCAAGGTTAGATGCAAGACGAATCACAAGTTTTGTTCATCGTTTCATTTTTATTGTTGATTTTCGGTCCATAAAAAGTGTCTCGTCCTTAAAGGGTTCAGGAATTAAGTGGGTCAGAAAGACCAAGAAAAATACATAACATTTTTCAGCGTAATAAAAAAATTTAATTCAAGCTCTTAAAGTTTATAAAAATACAACATGTAATACTATATTTTCTAAAATTTACATTTAAAAATTTGAAAATTCACCTATTGAGATTTGATATTTGGAGATTTAAAAAACATACTTTTCTGTGGACAATATTTCTCGGAATTACTTCATCTGAAATCCAAAAACCAAATATTTTCTGATAGCTGATGTAAGGTAAAGTACCCTTACTCGACCGGGGTCCTCTATTCGACCGGTGGGTCAATTTTTGAATATTTGATGGTGAATTTCATCAATTTCTATGAATTTGTCACTGATTCGTATTATTTAAAGAATAATTGACCTATTAATGTTAGATCATACACAAAATATTATAGCAAATATAATTAAATTGAATAAATAAATCTACCGGTCGAATAGAGGAACCGGTCGAATAAAGGGTATTTTACCTTATTAAACCAGTCCGAGTTAAGCGAATGATTTTCTATTCACTCTCGATCACAACTTATTCTACAAGACGAAACATGGTGTAAAATATGTCAAAAATTGTATATTTTTGAATAAAATTCTCCTAAAAATTCAAGTTTAATTGATTTTCCAAATTTTTCGCTCAAGGACTAGCTTAACTTATCAGCTATCAGAAAATATTTGGTTTTTGGATTTCAGATGAACTAATTCCGAAATCTTGTTTACCGAAAAGTGTATTTCTTTTTTTTCAGAAAGGTCTTCGAAAGTCAAGTCCCAGAGGCTGAATTTTAAAATTTTTAAGATGAAAACTTTGGAAAATATAGTTGAAATGTACTTTTATATGCCTAAGAGCCCTAAGAGCATGAAATAAATATTTTTTTTACCTGGTCCCGGTCAGAATCCCGAAAGACGAAATCCCGAAAGCCAAAATCCAGAATGGGCCAAAATCCCGGAAGCCAAAATCCAAATCAAAGCAATTTGGCGTTCGGGATTTAGGTTTTCGGCATCTTGGCTGCCACCGTTTTTTTTATCATATTGAAGAACAAAATTAGAGAAAAGTATATTGTGTCTTTGTTTATTTTGACCCATGTAACCCGTTAATAATAATATAATATTTTCAGTATTGACTAATTTCGAATAATGTTCTTAATAGGTAATTCTGTTTAGTAAAAAGTTGTAGGCTGGAATGGAGATCAGAGAATTCGACAATACGTAAAGAGAAACTACAAAATTGGTTTAATGAATTCTAGTATCCCTTGTGCTTAATTACTTCATAATAAAACCCATATTTTTTCCTTCAAAAATTTTAAAACGACTTTTTCCATGAAAGCTTTCAATTCTAAATTAACTGTTCAAAAGTTATTTTTGTAATTTATTTTTAGTACGACTTAATGTCTTTCTCTAGACCGTGTATTTTATGATAGTTTACGCATTCGCTATGTAATTTAGAGTGTCACAAAAACGAACAACTTGCAATCCTCCAAGAAATTGGAGTAATTCTCTCAAATGTAAAAGCTTCATGAAAGAAGAGCTAAAACTTTGCCCAAGGAACTTGGTTGGATAAACTAAAAAAAAAGAAGTGTTGTGCATGGTTCTATGGTTTTCTTCGTGATGATGGGAATTTATGGGTCACACAGTGCAGCAATTTGTTCTGTACTTACCGGCAAAGAAGGTCTTAACTTTCCTCGCCACTTTTTTTTTATGTCATCCATGTCATTCTTTCACGTTGGTGTTATACAGTTTCCATCCAGAGGAATTATAATAAATTTTCATTTAGATGCTGTGAACTGGAAAAGTCTTATGGTGGAATATAACATGAACATTTCCTTTTCATCACAACACTGGAATTTTCACTTCTGTACCTTGCAGTCCCTTTTGAAAAATAGAGATGAAAACTTCAATTGCGTGGTGAATTTTGAACTTCAAACTGAAAGCTTTTTCTGTGACAGTTTCAATTCAACTCTTGGGCACTTTTTTCTTGGTCATGGAAGAGTCGACAAAAGGCTTGATTTTATATCTCAAATGGAATCTTGCGCTATTCATCATAATATTCAACTTTTGTACCTTTTCTGTGGTAGATGCAAAATGTTGAAGATAAACTTTTTGGTTTAGAAATATGAGTTTTTACAATTATTACTATAAAGCTCAAAGCTGAATGGTATATAGTGAATGTGTCAAATTGTATGTGAGTTCCCGGAACTATTGGCACAAACTGAATGTAATTATTATAGCCAATTTCCGATGTCAAATTTTCATATCAATCACGGAATTTCCATTAGTTTCCCAATTTTCATTCACGCCCTTGCAGTTTTATTGCTCGCTCTGTAAAGAGAGAGCAATATAAATTGTACCTCGATTTTGATATTTGCTTATTAGGTATTTCGATTCTTTAATCCCTATGGAATAATTATTTTCATAGAATTATAAAAATCAGAAATAATTGACTATACACTGGGAGACGATTTACCTCAAGATTTCTTATTTTGTTACACATTTCTCAAAATGCGTAGAAAGCATTGCAAGAAAAATATATTACACTATTTGTACATATGTTCGGCCAACTAAGGTTAAAGGAACACCTATTGACACTTTAAGAACTCGTGTCAGGACCTATTGGCACCCTGCTCTACCATTTGGAATACGAAATTTGTGCACCTATCATTATAGGAAAACGTAGATTAATGCAAAATGTCATATCGATCACTCAGAATATAATCCGGACAACTCGATTTTTTGCAAAATTCGTGTTTTTCGCTTTTCGGGTACTCCTTGACACCCTTTACCTTTCCCGTAAATATAAGGTAAATGTGTCAAATTTCGGAATAGTTGCATGCAAGCGCCAAAGTCTCAAGTTTGAAATGTAATATCTTTAACAGTAATAGATTTTTTTTCATTCCTTCTACTTAAGGAGTGTTGCTTAGAACCGTGTAGATAGTTTATCGTCTTTATTTACTTTAAAATCATTCTTAATACATTTTAAAATGAATAAAAATGTAGACATAGCTTTGGTGCCCTATTTCGGCCACCTTAATTCTCATAGTTCCCTGCCCCTCGGGAATTCTTCCAATACCTTTTTCACGTCATCTCGTTTGTCGAATCTACATTTTTTGTTATTCTTTTGCATTGTATAATCTCTAAAGTATGTATAAACTAAAAATTCATGGAAATTCGAGGAACAAAAAAGGTGGCCGGAATTGCAAGCTGGCCGGAATTTGGCACACTTACCCTAATACCGAAAAGATAATTATTCCCAAAGTTATGGGTTCCAAATCTTAAAAATCCTATGATCAGTATGTAAAATTTTAGCTTTAAATCGCTCTCCTGTAAAGTTGCCCATTCGCGTGTTGTCCGGTTTATATTCTGAGGGATCGATATTACTTTTCTTAGATACGAACAATAAATTTCAACATATTTTGCCAAAAGTGTCAATAGGGGTTCGCTGTTGAAGAAGTGTTCCTTCAACCCTACGTTAGTATAGTTGTAGACTAAACGGTGAGAGATGTCGATTTGAGGTATTCGGATGACTCCTCTCCTCGCACAACTCGATCTTCGCATAATTAATGGTGCTATTCCAATGAAAAATTTAAAGTGGAAACTTTTCTCCTGAATATGTATTTTTCGGTGGCAGCCAAAATCTCGAAAGCCAAAATCCCGAAAGCCAAAATCCCGAACGCCAAAATCCCGAAAAGGCCAAAATCCCGAAAGCCAAAATCCCGAAAGCCAAAATCCCGAATGTTCAAAATCCTGATAGGAATGAAATTATATGGAGGAAAATGTTTAGAATAATTTTCCAAGACACAGAAGATTTCCCTTTGCCTCCAGCAAGCGCGGGTACAATCGTGGGAGTAGCTATAACACTTTTAAGAAGTCGGGATTTTGGCTTTCGGGATTTTGGCCCTTTCGGGATTATGGCTTTCGGGATTTTGGCGTTCGGGATTTTGGCGTTCGGGATTTTGGCCTTCGGGATTTTGACCGGGACCCGTATTTTTAGTACATGGCTGTTCTCATGATTGCAGTATCGATTTTTCATTGTATTGGTTCCTGTCACAATTGTTTTCCCTAGTCTTCACCCTTTTCTAAAACCATGAAAACCTTACACTATAATCGTGATTTCCTTTCTCCGAAAGCTGATCTGAGCCGCATAATTAAATTTATTAATCTGTTAAAAGAAAACTTTAAGAAAGTTCGAGTTCCGAAATAAATAAATAAATTGAGCAACACGAGGCATATACTCATCGCAAGACTTAGTTTAATTTTTTGAATCGATTTGGAAGTTCAAACTTTGATAATTCAGTAATTTAGTAATTTTCCAATTCCAGAGTATTTTTCAAGATTATTTAATAGACTTGTTATTTATAAAGTTTTAAGGATGTTATCCGAACTGTAAATTGATTTGTCTCACTTCCGGGATTTTAAATTCTGCTCTAAATTTGTATCCTTATGTGCTCACAGAAAATCCATCTACCTTTAAAAATATTTATTACGTATTTTTGAATTTATTTTATTGCTCGAACTCAAAGAAATGGCAGTTAATCGACTTATTTGATAAATATTTAATTCAGGTGATTTTAAAATGGTGATAATGAATACTGAGCTGGCAGCAAAAAGGCCTTTATATTGTTAATCATTGATTTTTTTGGATTTGCAGAACTCTTTTTTTATTGGTTTTGTTTTCATATTTTTACAGATAATTTTCAATCTTCTTGAATATCAATATAAACAATTTAGAAGATTCTTTTTTCATCCCTTCACGCAGAAAGTCTGCTATCGCTCGAATGTCATGATGTTTTTATCTTAAATATCTATCCCCTACCTCTGAAAAATGAACTTTTGAAGCAACTTTGTCTGTGCGGTCCGTCCATATGATATATATTGAGACATCGAGTGGTAAAAGATAGCAAAATAGAGTCTTAATAAAATAGTTCTCATACTCAAATCAACTTTGACCGCTTCGTTTTTGTCATTGAAAGTGTAACGTGGGCGAACAAGACTGAAAAACCATTTTTTCTTTTATTTTTCAACACCACAAATTTTCATTTTAATTAAGGTTTTAATTATAATTTACAAAAGTACAACATTTCGTTAATGTTCATAAAATATTCGTCAGATAAACAAAAATTTACAAACAAATGACAAAATTTTACAAACATTTTTTGTGTGTTTACGAACATTTACGAACAAAGAGATGTCAAGGAAAAATATTGCTTTTTTTAGTCTGCATGAGCCACGTTACTCTTTAATAGAATCATGAATAAAAATCATGAATATAATAATATTAATTTTTATCATTATAATTATTATCAGTATTATCCAGGTGGATATTTTTCCTACTTTTAATGAACTTAAACTACTTCTACTAATGATTCTTAAAGTTACATATTATATAACCATTAAAACCAATCAATTGAGATTGCTATTATGTAAAAAATTTTTAAATCCCAATCCAAACTTTACTACTGTTATAGTTTAATGCTTTTCTTGGAATTGGGAAATCCATACTTCATACATTTTAACTCATAAACTACATAATATTCCAAACACTACAACATTTTCCAAAAGTCATTTATAATAATTTCTCACAAGTTGTACAAGTTTAATGATGCTGAAGAGAAATGTTCCATATATGAGTGAATTCAGCATTGATTCCCAATAAAACTGGATGAAATAATGGAGTGAACTAAAAGTAACATATTTCTAATTGGATATTTGACTCCCCTGAGAATGCCATCCAAAGTCATATTGTTCATACCGGGACTCTGTGCTCTTTTGCACTAAATTGAGCTCAACATTGCATATTGTCGTAATTACAATTAATGCGATTTGTTGCTGCAAACTCTCACACTCGGGTTGTCTCTGCTGGGACTCCTGAAGCTCCCCTTTGACATACCGCAAGAGGAGGAGGGTGGTGTACAATAGGGCGGAAATATAATCTCCTCTTCTCTCATGGGAAATTATGGATCCATCTCTCAGAGTGTCCTTTGTTGTGTACTAAAATGCATCATTACTAGAATTTTGTACAAAACTATACATTCCAGAGGCTCACACATTAAAACTCCGTATTTACTAACTTTAATAATTACATTTCTGAAATTTACGGGGTAACTTTAGTCAGATATTAGAGACCGTCGTGTCCATAAAACGTTTCAGAAACGATCGAAACGATAGTTTATTGAAGTTCATAATTAATTCAAGAAGAAGTCTGTTCAGTAAACACTTTGTCTATTTCTTTGTTTTCGGAGTTTAGGCATCTCGCTATCTCGAATCTTTTAGTCTGATTAACAAAATAAGTACATGTAAAAAATACGAAGAATTGAAAACTATAATTCCTCTCTCTTAAGATTTAGTAGACAATTAAAATCATTATTAATTCGCTGTACTTCATAATTAAGTACAGCATCATTGTGATTAATTCTGATAATTCTAGCAATTAGTCAACAATTCAGGTCACTCGCTTGAAAAATATATTTAATTGAGTTTAATTCATCAATCATGGAATTTGTTATAAATTGAACTATTTTTTTTGGAAAATTCTATTTGTAAAATAATACCATATTTCATTAAATTTTCGTGGATTCATTGTAATAACTGTTTTGCAATCAATTACACTGTGCAACAGTTATTTTGTCCCTAGGTTCTTATACAATTTTTTCTACTGCTATGGTCAAATGATTTACGAAAATACTTATCATTTTGATTTCATTTTGTTTTTGCGCCTGGAATCTAGGCAAAACCGTTTTTGCCTAGATTTCATTTGCCCGTTTTTTATATCTCCGATTTTGCTGAACCGATTTATTTCTTAATATGGAAAAATTTGTTCTTCCTTAGATGCCCGATAATCCTTTGGACAGATGGAGTTCATGAAACTGACGCCAGATGCGCTGTAGTCTCATATAGTCAGAAAACATAGAAAAATCGAACTTTTTAGCAATTTTAATCAAAAATATCTCGAAAAATAAAATGAAATGAAAATCATAAGTAGGGGGAGGTGGGGCTACATTGAGCTGTGGGGCTACATTGTTATACGATTTTTTCGCATATTTCTAAATAAAACTGGGTTTTAACATGATGTAATTTGGATAGACAAAATAATTGTGCTTCTAAATAAAATAATTACAAGGACCAGTTTCATTTAGAAATATGCGAAAAAGTCGTATAACAATCTAGCCCCACAGCTCAATGTAGCCCCACCTCCCCCTAATTTTCGTAAATCATTTGACTCTAGCAATAGAAAAAATAGCAAGAGAACCCAGGGACAAAAAAAAAGTTTAAAATTGTTGCACAGTGTATGAAATAAACCTGTTTTAAAATAGAATGATTTTGAATTAATACACTTTAAAATTTAATTTTAATATTTAAATTCAAATATTATTGATATCCTGGTCAATTATAATAAATTTCTTTTCAAAATAACAAACCACTTTGAACTTCGTTTTAGCAAATGGAGCAAAATTTAAAGATTAATAGTTCAATTTAAGATATTATTGGTTTATAGAATGATACAATTACTGTGAGTCAATATAACGCTAAAACCACAAGACCCTCTTTACCCCCTTACAAGATATTGTAAACTCTTAAATTCTTAGAACAGTAAGAGAGAGTTAACATTATAAGAGTCGTAAACTTTTACAAAACGATTATGGGAATTTAAAATATATTCCCCATGTTGTGGAAAAACAAAATATGTTTGATGAATTTTAATTTTGAATAATTATTTGAAAAATATAAAAATTTATAAGATCTTCTCTTTTTAATTCTAATATCTTAATTCTAAGATAATATTTTAAGTCTTCTAAATCCGGGTTATACTTTTAATGACAAGCTTATTATTGAGAAATAGATATTCAATTTTTAAATATTGAATCAATTTAAGCAATAGGGGGAAGTGGGGCAATTTTGAAAGTGGGGCACCTTTGAAATTGAGATTTTTCTCCTAAGTGTAAGTGGTACTTAGCCATATTATAATATAATCTAGCTTCCCAATCTGCTTGTGCAGCTAAATTATATCACGATATATAATACTCAGTAAACAAAAAAAATTAAAAAGGAAATATAATAACCAGTCTTTTAGCGTCTAACCTTTTCATCGTACAAAGATGAGCGGTTGAAAAAAATTAAATAAAACTTAAACTCAAAACTTAACTTAAACTAAATGTAGTAAGAATCTTATTTCCTGAAAGATATGTTCTTCTAGTTTGTATATTTCAATTGATAAGTGTGAAAAAACTAAGAGTATGAGTTTTAGAAGAAAAAAAGGGAAGACCGCCTGTTATCGGTTTAGGTGTAAAATTTTCGAAAACTACCGATTTTTTTTATTTAATTATTTTAGTTATTCTAGTAAAATATATTATTATTTTACAGTATATTAATCATGGAAAGCAATTGAGATTACACGAGGACTGTCCAGAATGAGTAAAATGGTCGATTTCTGCGAATTAAGCGAAATTGATAAAGAAGTAGACTTCAACAGTGACGACGAGTTCCCTAATTCGGCCTTTAATGCCCCAGATCGTGAAATAAAACCAGAAGATGAGCAGTGTATTTCAAAGGACCTTCAAATTATACAAGAAGGTAACGTTTTTATAGCTGATCTGTGACCTATTACTTTAAAATCAGTCTAATTGAAACACCTTGAGCTTCATTAACGTCTAATTATAAAAATTATAAACATTTTTTTCCTAAAAATTATCATTTCTTAGATAATCATAGAACATTCATCCAGAAAAAACGTTTAAAATTTATTTATTTTACTATTTGTTCACTATTTTTCAATTAGAATATTTTAGTCTTTTTATGCCTTAAACGGATATGACCGCCTGGAGGCGATCTTTACCTTTTCTCACCTAGTGCCCAAACGGAAAGAGATAATGAAGAATGGATGGTTTTTTTGAGTTAAGTGGACCATTAATTACCTTAGATAAAATTATTTAACTACTTTTTTTTGGATATTAAAGAAAACACCGTTAGAGGGTTAACTTCCAATTCAACATTTCTAATCTTATTTACTATTTTACTAATTTTTTAGCAATTGATGTACTTTTTGAAAATTAAATTTCTAATCTAATTTTTAAAATTAGAATTTAAAAGCATTATTAAAATTGATGAGCTATATTAAACCATTTGGAACTTTGCTTTTAAAGTTTGCCATTCATTTTATGGCGAACTAAAAGTTTAAAAACTTGGATCTTCAACGAAGTTAGTTCCATGACATATTTTTCATATTCATCTTCTTGTAAAGACTACTCAAAGTTAGAACTCTTACCTAAGGTTGAGTAATGCAGAGAAATTCTTAATATTTCTTATATTTGAATTTCGTTTATAAATCCTATCAGTGTTGTGGCAAGAGTGATATTCAATCTATATAAGTATTATGGCACAATTATAAAGCATTTAAATGTTGAAATTGCAATTTCCACATTTGCTTGCCTATTGATTTTATATTAAATGTGCATGAAGCGTGAGTCGCAGGCCAAACCTACCTCGTCACCTATTTTGTCACGCTCAAATGCACACTGACGATATTTGGACGGGTGGGCAAATTAAAAACTCTTTAATCTTATAATCCTCCTCTCGAAATGTGGTTAGGGAAGTGCACAAAAGAGCTCAGCTACACCCGGCCGACCGGTCATCGATTGTTCGCAGTGTTTGATGGACACACTCCAATCCGTTGCGCATTATTATCGATTGGGTTTACCACCTTTCCCCAACTACCTCTTCTGGCCTATGCGAGTGTCTCTCTCTCTCGGGGCGTCGGAATGCATCGCCAGAATTTCGATCTGTATGACCCAGATTTTCACCAGCAACTGCATCCATTCTATCATTCTACTCCTGCATGCCTGAGCTTTTGATGAATTTCCCTGGTACAATCGCGAGTGTGAGGACATGAAGAGAAACACCCAATTCCACTTCAATGAACACTTTGCCGTCTGTCTCCACATCATTTCATGTCTTCTGCCTCCCATCATCCCCTCTGGACTTGTGAAAAATATTCGGAATTTTGTCCATCCTTTCCCTTCCACTTCAGCCATTCTCATTTCCATGAATTTTACTACAGGGCAGCGGCTTAAAAAAAAATAGCAAAAGGATAAAGAGAAGGATAAAATGAATTGTATAATTGAATGCAGAGCCACGATGAGACACTCAAGTGAGACTGAATGAAGAATAATTAATAGGAAGAATTTAGTAAAGCAACATAATGTCGGAGATTGAAACGAGACACATTGTTAAAAATTCATTTAATGCTATTCATTTGAATTTGAATGACCCAAATTCAGGGTTAAACAAGTGAAAATTTGGCGCTTGAAGTGAATGGTTTATTGTTTCTCAGAAATCCTGACATAAATTAATTTTGGTCCACATTATTTGAAATGACATGGCGAAGGAAAATTCGCTAAGTGCTCGAATTAACTGCTGCTATAAGAGTAAGGGCAGAATCACATTGACAGTCAAATGTTCACCGTATTTCGTTAATTTACGCATTTTCATTACAATCCTTACGCAAATTCTCAATTACCGTATTACCTTATCTCATACTCGGTGACACTAGGTGAAAGTAATATAAGAAAAATTAAGAGATAAAATGAAAATTCGGTAAACGATGAGCAAGAAAACTATATGAGAAATTAATCATACAGTTTTTTTGCTCACTGTTTATCGAATTTTCGTTTTATTTCTTCTTTCACCTAGTGCCACAAAGTATGAGATAAGGTAATACGGTAATGGAAAATTTGCGTAAGAATTGCAATGAAAATGCGTAAATTGACGAAACACAGTGAGACTATGGCGAGCATTTTACTGTAAACTTTCAAAAACTATCTTACAATGAAGCAAATATTTCAATAGCTCATTTCTAATGCATATGATCTTTCATATTAGGAAAATTTCATAAAATCAGTCCTCAAACATTTTGCATAATGTCCATCCCAGTCTTTCAGAGCTTTCCACACTATGGATGAGAATTTGTAGGATTAGATTAAATGCGTAATCGATAACAGTTCATCAAAATCGATTAATGGTGCAATTCTAATCGAGAATGTACATTTTTTTAGAACATGACTGCTCTCAAGTGCCTTTATGTAATCGATATATCCTCGGTTGAATCATAAACTGTGCTAAGTGCATTTACTTTGTGTGTACATTCATTGCAAACGCCATGCAGAGATGCATCACCTACGACGCATCTACAGACACAAAGCAAATGCAATTAGCACAGTTGCTGATACAATCGACGATGTCTTTATGTTGGTTCCTACCTCGACTGTTTGGTGGTCTTGGACTGTAAAAAACAGTCGAGACAGCAATCAAGGCAAAAATAAGTAGATAATGATTTTGAAGTCAATTATAATAAATTAACTTAACAATTAGAAAAAGATGAAACATTGTACAATCAGAATATTAAACTAATCTAATTGGATATTCAAGAACGCTGAGGATGTATCTCATACGGATTGGTCGCACTCAATTTAGAATTAAGTGAAAACTAAAATTTATATAGCCAGTTACAGAATGTATATTCTTTTTGATATGAAAATAAACATATCTATCTAATGCAAAAGCACTTGAGAACAGAAAAGTTCTAAAAAAAAAAATTACAAGAAAGAATTTTCTTTTTCATCGGAATATAACCATAAGTCACATAGATTGGACATAGGGTAACGTGTGGTATTTTGGGACACTTTTTAGCACTTTCAAGTTTCAAACAGCGTAACGACTTCTCAAATTTTTTTTCTTTGTTGATACAAAAATTTATGTTCCTTATGCTATCCAGAATAAGATTCTTATCGAAAAATGTTGAAAAATGCATCATTTTCTTTTACAAAATAGCAAAAATGTAAAGAAATAAGAGTGGCATATTTCGAGACGGTTGGGTATTTCGGGACAGACAAAATCGCTATTGTGCAAATAAATTTCACCGAGCCTGAATATTTACCTTTAAGTAGAAGTTCTAAACTTCACTCTTTCATAAAAAAATTGTTTAAATTTCATTTTTAAAGTAACTTAAATCGAAAAAACTAAGCACTGTTTGTGTTGATATCTTCAAAATTGACCAGACTGAAGATTTTGTAAAAAGTGGAATGTGACACTCACAATTCACGCGTATTTCACACTTTAAATTAAATAAAATTTCAGAAGTTTTATGTTTATCTGTTACGTAAAGAGCTTAATATTTCATATAGAACTTAAAAATAATTGGAAAACAAATATTTATAGGATTTTTGATGTGTCCCTAAATACCCACATTATGTCCCGAAAAGCACCTTGTCCAGAAATACCACACGTTACCCTACATTGAGAAAAAAGAGGGTGCAAATTTAACACTTTTTAGGTGTAAAAATATATCAACATTTTTTAATGTTAATTTTACACCTTATTAAGGGTAAAATTAACATGAAAAAGGGTACCTTTAACCCCTAATAGACCTAAAAAGGGTAATATTTACACCGATTTTGGATCAATACTGCAGGATAAAATTTACATTTCAGGAATGTTATTTTAACTTTTTCAGATTTCTCTCTGTCAGTGTAGACTGATCGCCTCTGTTCAAAACTAACCATTCGAGGAGACAAAGCTATTGCAAATATAAGCTAAATCTATTAGAAAATCGATTGGAAGCCTAAAGTACAAGTTTACATATTTGCCGCTTTAGCATTGGCTGTTTTTATATTTTGAATTTTCGATAGGCCGAGATGAGGCTATACATACATTGAGCTGTGGCTACATATTAGGAAGTTAGATCTAACCACAATTTAATTAAGATTCACAACTGTTTTATCTACCTAAAATACATTACTTTAAATCCCAGCTTCCGTAAAAAAATGTTGGAAAAAATAACATTTAAAATGCAGCTCCAGCTCAATATAGCCTACCTCTTTGCCTTGAATTTTCGAAAATCGATATTTATAGCGGCTCTTGTGATGGTCACATAAAAATGTAACATTCTGATTGGACCGGGGGGTTTCACCTCAGATCAAAGAAACTTAGATTGTGAAGAATCCCTACTCCCAACTCAAAGCAGAACATACAGAAAAAGATTCTTAAGAGGGTTGCAGAACACTCAAAGGCAATATTTCATTTCGTTTAGATTCTATGTGATATAGTACACAAAATATAAACTATCTTTATGTTATTTCAACAATTTAGTATGAAATGTAAAAAATGTTCAAGTTTCGGCTCCTTTTCTTTGGACTCTGTGAACTGTGAATATGGTCAAAAGCAATAGTTAGTTTGGGAAGTAGGAGGGAAAGCTCGTCCGTACGGCGCTCATTCTGTCGCAAGACATCAACTACAACTTTCAATGAATTCCGAATATAAAATCAATGGCTTGGAAAACACTTCTTGATCACTTCCCTTTTGTCCCATTTCCACCCACAGAGCTTTTCAATACCCACGACCTTTTTTGCAGTATCGTGAGGATTTTCCCCGGATTCTCTCTCCCTCTAAACTCCAGAGTCGTTTAAGCCATGTGAAAGACGGAAGTGTTGCAGTGTTGCTGAATGATGGCCTGGACTTTACACAGTTTTTCAGCGGGATGGAGGACTCAGCAGGAGATTTTTTAATATTGCAAGAAATTTAACGGTACTTTGCGGAAGTTCTTCCCAACATCCCACCTTCACGAACCATTTTATTGCATTGAATTACTTTTAATAAATGTTAGAGTCGCAATTTATATTTTCTGCATCTCACTCCATCTCGTCTGGCGCTGCCTCAATCTTCATCAGGATAATTGAATGGTGAAAAAAGGCGAATGAGGAAATGGGTATAGAAGGAACGAATGGTGGAATTTATGCGATAATCATGAATAATTTTATGATTTTTTTTTCTGTACCTTGGCCTTCAAATGTGAAAGTTCTATTTCGCGTGCTAACTTCTCTGCACGGCTCACCAAGAAGAGATTTCTCCAGTGAATTTGTGCAGACTTTTTCCTCCAACATCCAATACGTGATCATTTTTCTGAAGCAACATTTTCCCATGATATTTTTATATACTTCACCAATGCCTTGTGATGGTGGTACTTCTTATCCTCTTCATCCGCCCTGAGGCCATGTTTAGTCATTCTGGGATGTAGCATATGTGGATGAGTGCAACAAGTTTCTTCTAGTGATACTGTCCGAAGAATACTGATGGCTAAGACACCACGACAGGAGGAGTTTTACAAACTTTCCAAAGTGAATCTAGTGGATTTTTCCGACTTTCTACCACAGAATTCCACAGAATGAATCTTCCAGTTCATATCCGGGGGATGGCATTGATTGCCAATTGGAATAACTTTGCAGAGTAAGAGATTTATTGACACGAACGAGGAAAATATCATTGAAAGCGTCAATTAATTTAGTAAATTATTGAGAACAGATTGTTGAAATCCAAAGACAGTTGTAATTTCTTCTATTATAGAAATGTTTTCCTCATGCTATACCATCATGCTATTCATCATACTATACCAAAGTTTTAATAAGGATAATTTGCATAACTTTATCATTATCTTTAAAAGAATAGTTGCTATGCAAAAATCTTCTTAGGTCATCTAATGATTAAACTAATTTGTATTCTAAATACAAAAGAGATGGTAAAGCGTCCCAAGCTTTGCAGAATGCTCAAGTTAATTTTTCGCATAATCTTCAGATACTTACTATACATAAATCTCAAAATAATTTCAAAATCAATAATAGGTCAAAAATAATCAGTCTAGAATTTTCTGACATGAGTTACAGTCACACGGATAAACAAAAAATGAAAATTCGAGAATGATCAGTCATTTACGGATATTTAACCGATTCATTATTTATTTCAAGACATTTTCCAAAAAATCTGTAACTAAATCGATAGAAAAATGGGCCCTCTATAGTAGTAAAACCTTTGACCTTCAAATATTCAAGATGACGATTTTCTTTTAATGCTTTTAATCATAAGTTTGTTTGGACGAAATGTTCGCCTAGATCACTTTTAAATCCAAAAGTAAAAAAAAGTGGGAGCCGTTTTGGAAATAAACCAAAAAACATGGTTTCGGAAAATATGGGCGAGGATGGGAAAAAAGAAAAAAAATATCTGGAGACATTGGCCTCAATTCTGAGATCAAAATCAAGATCAAAATTTCAAGCTGTCAAATATTTTCAAAATAAAGATTTCGTATTCTGACGCGAAGTAACTATTTATGGAACTCAAAATGTCTTAGGTAAGAACCAAGATTTCAAGATTTTCCACACTTAACGAAACGTCATTTTTATTATTATTATTATTATTATTATTATTATTATTATTATTATTATTATTTATTCACTCTCCAAAAATATATTTCTGACAGATATCTTAATTTCTCTGTTGAATTTGTTGAAATTTCGTTATATAACTTAAGAAAATTAATTATAGGACGTATTACAGAGTAAATGAGAGGCCATAAATGGAAGTTTAAACCAAACTCTTGACCTATATGATAAACCAAGAAATTCTTATGCAAGATGTGATTATTTTGCAGGTATCCTCGGGTTGGTGTACTTCGATATGTAAATCTAGAAATACGTAACATTTCGATTAAATTACAAGGTCAAATACAGTATTTTTCAAATTAGGGTAGAGTCAGTACTTTTCGCCACCATTAAGCTTTAGGGGCCTCGTAAGGTGTGATATTTTTATCAGACTAAAATGAATTTTTGTATAAAGATACTTTGAAGCAATATCTATCTATATATCTAGGATACGTCTCGAGAATTTTAGAGAATCTCATTGAAAAATATGCATTTTCACCAATTATGCTTGTTTCAGTACTTTTCACCACCTGTTTTAAAACAAAATTCAATTAATTAAGACACGTAATAACGTATTGGGATATTAAAACAAAACGAGTGTTGAAATGCTACTTATTCTTAAATGCCTTAAATTAATTGTTTTATATTAGGTGGCGAAAAAGTGCTTACAAGGCGAAAAGGGCTGACTCTACCCTAATTCTGTTTCTGTACCATCTCTTATTGACATATTCCTCATCAAAAGTCATTTCCGTATGAAACTCTTGAAATTGTTAGTATTTCGGAAATTCCAAGCACCTCCGAGAGGTTCTTGGAATTATTTCAAGAAAACAAGAAATTTGACATCTTTGAAATCTTAAAATATTAGTTCCAGAATTGCTAATCTTGATATCCACACGGTTTGTGTCTTGGGTTTCAACATTACAAGATATTTGACAGATTTGACATCTTGATTTTGATCTTTTGATTTCAGAATACCAAAATCTTGAAATTTTCTTGATCTTGGTCTCTGATTTGAGGCCATTGTTTTTTTTATTTGGGGTCACCGAAGACCGGAAGTTGATAGTACTTTTTACCAATTACACTCCAAGACGATGACAAATTGAAAAAAAAAGCAGATCAAATAACTGCCCTCTCTTAGAGTTCGAGCAGTAAAATAATAAATATAAAAGGTGAAAAAGCATCCCAAATTCGCGAAATGCTTTGTGTCTAAACTATACTTTATATCTTGAAAGTGTAGTAGGACTGTTGAGCCTGGAGGAGTTGGAGGGAGAAAGCCCGTCCTGACGAAGACTCTTCTAAGCCAACGGTACCAATCACTGTTCAGTTGGGGTGTAATCTTGAGGGGTGCTATAACTGCGGCTAACTTCAAGTTACGATATCGCTATAATTCCAATATATGGGGTTGTGAGTGCTCGGCGAGTTATTCCGAAGGCACAATCGAATCGGCTCCTCAGTCGGTCTTCACCAGTGAAGCGAGGAGGACGTCAGATTCGTGGCTCTCTCGGAATGGGCAATGGGGCTCACTTCCGGAGACAAGCGATGAAGGGTGCTCCAGCATGTTCTGGTGTGGGGCCTGTAGCATTCGTGCTACAAAAGTATTTTCATGACTCTTACCTATTATTAATAAAGTTCTTTAGAGGTCCAACTCATGAAAAAAAAAAACTTAGAACCGGTTCGGACTGTCAGAAAATTCAAGACCTTTCCAATAAGCCTAAACATGACCTATTCAGTTGACTAATATGTTCCTTACAGCCTTTATAACTTTTGACCTTGAAAAACTGTTATAATGAATGAATTGTCTCGCTATATCCTACGATAAATTCTTATCCGATGTGCTTTCTTACTAAGAGATTATAAAGTTTGGTTAGAGTCCACGATAACCTATTACTGATAATATGTCAAAAAGAGATTATAAAGAATCTCCATTAACACTATTCTTAGTATGCACAATAGCAGAATCAAATTTTCTACCACATTAAGCTACCGCCAAATTATTAAAGTCACTTTCTTGAAACTTTTTCACAACTCCAAGAATTTTAAATGAAGTCACCTCTACCCTCATCAAAAGAAATAAAAGAAACAGAAATTCCTCCAAACAGTAGGGAAAAAAACTCACCAAACAATTGACAATTTCTAGAGAATGACGGAGAAATCTCTGGGGTTTGCAAATTGTATACCTCTACTTCTTGTGGTAGTCGAAAAGTTTATGTTCAAGGTTCTCAATTGATGGGGTGTTTTTTCATCTCACCCACGCATCTATGTGGAAAAATTGCCATGATGCCGAGCTCAGAAATACAAAAGATTGTTGATGTATTCAAATGCAGCTTCCGGCTGATTTCCCCATCGTCTCACAGCTAAAGACTCTGGGTTCCATTGTTTCGGAACTGAGGGATTTCCAACCCTCATATAGCACAAAGGCAGAAAATCATGCAGAAGGTGTGAGAAGTATTTAGAACATTCCATCTTCAGCTTCAAACACATTTTATTTTTGTTCTTTCATTCACAATTAGAAATTCTTCTCTCTTGGGATTTGACTGCATTGTTGAGACATCTGTCTCCGTGTACATAATTATTCCCGGAGGCATTTACAAGAAAAAAAAAGAGTTTTCTGACTCATGAATGAACATCAAATCCGTTTGTAATCTCTTGCAGATCTCTTGTTTTACCACCCACACATCCTGTTGGGTGAAGATGCACCGAATGGCGGGAAATCATATCCGGAACTGTCAGTCACACGAAGGTTTCATCCTTCAAAGGATGACTTTGAATACTAGTTGAAAGTAAATTAGAAAACATTTCTCTCGAAGAGGCATATTCAAACTTTATGCAACATTCGCTTCAAGTACCAACATTATACATCTTCTGCACGGTCTTCTATACAACCCTAGAAATGCAACATTAAGTTGAAAGAGATGTCAATGAACTACTTTTCTAGAAGTTAAAATTTTTAATAAAACACTACAAGAGATCTTAATTTAGTTTTATTTTCACTTATTAATGGAAATCATTTTCTTTAGGACATTGTTTTATATTGAGACTTAAACCGAAAATGAGAAAATATAAATTTTTGAGATATTAGTACATACTTTGGTATACAGTATTAGGGGAAAGTACTCTCCCTTCGAACGTTCATGCCTTCGAATAATGTGAATTTTCTTTAAGTTGTCTTAAGAGATTTAAACATTTCTATTGAATATTAGTTAGCTTATTATGAATTATTGATAATTATGTAATGATCACGTGGAAATCTCTTAGGAAAGGTAAAAGAAATTCACATTATTCGAAGGTATGAACGTTCGAAGGGAGAGTACTTTCCCCTATATGTTGTACTCTATCTGTCCCGAAATGAGTCGTACGTTTGCTAGTACATTTTATATGTTTTATATGAAGGAATGTACGACTTATTTCGGGACAGAGTGAGTATAATTTTATTAGTCTATATACCCAAGTGTGAGGTATTTACCTATGACAATAACAGAACACAACTGTGTTATGAACAGACTGTATTGGGCTAAGATCCTCAGTAAAGTACCTGGAAATAGATAATATACCGTGAGCCTTATCCCGCTCGAACGGCGAAAATCCAACGTCGACGGAATGCAAAATTCCTCCAGACCAATTTCCACACGGAAAAAAGCAATTGAATGGCCCAACACTGGGCCAGATTTGACAACAATAGGAATACACAATTCCCAAAGACAATTTCAAACACAGATCCAGAACTCGATGTCTAACAGAAGACGAGAATTTTCTGGATTTCCACAGCACCAATGAAAAATGCGTCCTTTCACAAAGAATGCTTTATTTCAAGAGAGCTTTTTCACGACAGGGTTGCCAGAAGGGCAGATTTCTCGCAGTCTTGCCTGAAGGGCGCAAATAGAAAAATGGCAGTGTCCCAAAGTGGGACACGAGTGGTGAATTTGAACTGACAATTCAAATAGTAAACAATAACAATAGACTCACAGATATTCAAGAGACTTTCCCACACGAAGAGATAAACTAGATATACTTAGATTAAAATGTGTTGCAGAAATATAACTTAAAAAAAAACTTCATATGCCTGAAACTGCTTTACTCCTTTCTATAATTGGGAAGTCTTCACAGTATCAAATTCAACTTTTATTTTATTTGAGAACGGTAATAATTTAATTACCCGAGTAGGGTAAAAGGAACACCTATTGACACTTTAAGAACTCGTATCTGGACCTACCCCATAGCAAAAGAAAGCGGAATAGGAATAACAAGCGAAAAAATCCTCGGAATTTTCCACTATTTGCCTTAAAAAATTCCATATGAATTTTCCATAATACGTTCCAAGGAAAATTTAATGGATTTATGCTGGATTTTTCATATAGAATACATCCATGGAAATGCTCGTGGAATTTATGTGGATTTTTCCACCAAAATAAAATGGAGAAAAAATGAAGCTGTCACATGCACCTCGTGATTTTACTTCCGAATATTAAAGAAATAGCAAAGATTACGAGGATTATAATATGTTTTACTAAATCAGCAATAACGAATTAACACTTTGAGCAATAACAAAATATATTGTAAAAAAAAATAATTTTTTTCGAAAATATTTATTAATTAACATAAAAACAGTATTATTTTAGGTTGGCGACCTATTTAATGTAATCACTTCATTATTATCTACACGAAACGCAGCATCGCATAATTAATTATATTATAATTGCCACATGAATCACTAGAAATGTTTGCGGAAGGTTTGGAAACAAATTCTAAAAGTTGTCGCAACACCATTTTATTTGTTTGACATTTCAGAAAACTAGTGGAAAAATCCATATAAAACACTATGGAAAGATAGTGGAAATTTCCATATGTTTTTTCCAGCTTATCCCGCGGACGTTTCACGTGTGAGTTTCCATATAAATCTTCCGCGGAATACCGCGGAATTTAACGCTGGAATTCCAGCATGTCGTACTAGTAAATTCCATGGAGCACTATGATTTCCATGGAATTTCCGGCTTTAAATTCCATAGGAAAACTTAGTGGAATTTTAGCGTCAAATTCCAGCGAATTTAGCCATTTGGACGTAAGTTTTCCTTTGGAATTCTTGCGGAATTTTGCTATGGGGTAGTGACACCTTACTCTGTATCATTTGAAATACGAAATTCGAACACTTATCCTTATCGAAAAACGAAGATTAATGAGAAAAAACGCCATAACTTACATTTGATTAGATATATTAAATAAATTTCATAATTTTGACAAATGTGTCAATAGGGGTTCCCTGTCGAAGAGGTGTTCATTCGACCCTAAGTTTCATCCAAAAATAAATTTTTGTAAACTTTTTGGAACTATGACCGACTAAAATAAAAAAAAGTATTGAGAAAATACTGAGAATATAAAAAAAATACAAAAAAAAAAAAATAAAATTGTTCGTAAACACACAAAAATTTTTTGTAAAATTTTGCCTTTTGTTCGTATACTTACGTAAGACAAACCAAAATGTACGAACAAATGTTTGTAAAGGAATAGAAAAAAAAGCTCATTATATGCTCATGTTACGAATAGAGTTTGTGAAAAAGATACAAACTTTTACGAACTTTTCTGTAAGATATACGATTTACAAGTACTTCGTAAGTCCCAAACAAACAATAATAAACTTTTACGAATAATATTATAAAATATTTTTTCTTTGTATTGTTCTTTAGAAAGCACTACTAGTTTTAAAGAACTGATTGTAGGTATTTTAATGTTTCTTCATTAAAAAAAGGCTACGCCTTCTTTAAAACTTTTATTACAAAAACAAATTAAGTAAAATTTTAAGAAACGTTAGAAAAACACGAAATTAAATTTTTATAATTAGAAAGGAAAGTATAAGTGAAATTTGTGATATCTGGTGAAAACGTTTTTACCAGATATTGCACTCCACCAGACCGTACATAGTCGAATGAAATTTGTGAGTTATAAATTTAGAAACCATTTGAAATTATTGACAAAGTAGATGACTTAAAAATTAGATGGTGTAACTCAAAAGTGCTTTCATATCAGCTCCACTGCGTTTACACGCCTGAGTTACTTGATATTAGAAAAAGCTTTAGCTTTAGAATTAAAAAGAATTTGCAATTTTTCGTAATCGTTTTTTAAAAAAAATTTGAGGTCTTATTAGTTATTTAAAAAAAAAAACTGGCAAAGCGTCCCAACTTTGCGGGCTGCTCGAACTCACGCACGAGACAGAGTTCACCATGAATTATTTATTTTCATGGTTTTTGGGTGCTTAGTGCTTACTGGTGTACTACCGATTGATTTGATTCATAAATCATTAAACTAAATCAAAACAGAGAATTGGTAATGAAGTGTGCATTTTAGAATACATTTTAGAAAGTTTTATTTCACAAATTACACGTATATGGACAAATAATAAATTAAGTTCGAGAAAGATATTGATATTTTACCCGTTCATTAACAATTTCAAGAACTTTGCATAAAATCCAAATTTATACAAATCGGTTGAAAAATATGCTCTCCAAAATGGTAGAAAATTTGACTTCAAAAAATTCAAGATGGCGAATTTTTTAAGTCATAGGTAAGTCTGAACGAAAACTTGAATTTGAGGATCTCGACTGTAAACCAAAACAAATATGGTTTTTGAGAAAGCGGGAGTTAACAAAAAAAACGTTCGGAAATAATGTTTTGTTTATTTGGGGTTACCAAAAACCGGAAGTTAATATGGTTTACCGTTTAAGCACCAGGTCGGTAACTAGTTGAAATAAAAGCGGATTATATATACTGCTCTCTTTAAGTTCGAGCAGTAAAAAATCTACGCGAATTATTTGAGCGTCTATTGCCTTTAGTGCAGACTCAAACCAAATTCGATTCCTTTTGGAACAATACCTTGAAAAATTATTACAAATTTAAATGTATCACTTTAAACATGTACTGAAAATGAGAAATATGTTTTCGAATTACTTAAATATTTACTTAATTTTTTAAAATAAAATAAATTCAACTCGTCTTAAGCTTAGACACTCTCCAAATTTAGCATCTACATCTACCTTATCGATCTTATCCTAAATCTACTTCAAAATTTCAGCTTAACTTGTTGGAAATGTGCCAAAAGATATTCCACTGTACATTCTGTAATGGTTCTGCGTGAACAGCAACCGCATGTTGGACGGTTGAGAGATGGTGCTGGTAATGTCAATTTGTGGAAAACCCGCAAAATAATTTAATGCATTTTAAAGCAAACATGTTTTGAGTAAATTTTTAATGTTGGCCTCTCGCGAAAAATGCAAGCATTGAAGGTGATTGTGGCCAAGGGTTGGGGATCGAGGAATGGAATCCAACACAGCCGCACTCAGTGAAATTACTTCGCGCTACTCGTGTCTTCGAAGGGGGCCACCCACAGGGTGGATGGATTGTACAGGAAGTAATCCATTGAGAGTTTGCTACTACCAGGCTTGTGCACTTACAGTCCCCAATGCTGACGCTGAATAAAATTCACCTGTGGTGTTATTTATGTTGAAAATAAATAAAAAGCACACACTCACATACTTTTTTTCACCCCACTATTACACCCCATCTTGCAAGTGAATCTCTTTTAGCATATTAAACTTCCACAATTTTTTTTTCTGACATGACAAAGAAAATGAAGAATATAGGGGAGTTGAGAAAATTATGCTTCACTGCAAATTGCTCAGCGTCATCTCCCATGAGGAATGGTGAGAGATCCTTTCTTTTTTTATAATTCCTTCCGGATGGGGCTTTTTGTATGAAATTAATATATTAGTCTGCGGAGAGCAAGGAATATACAGTTTTAATGGAACCACTAAGTGGGTAAGATGTAGCGAAGGGATAAGGTGAAAGCTACCTGAAAGTATAGTAACATTTTGCAAAATGCAGGGTGTTCTAATATGTTATAAAAGCAAAGTAAATTTTCATTCGATATTTTTGCAGACACCTTTCCATGTATGAGACTTTTTGAAAGCTTATAGAGGACGGGGAAAGTAATCATGGATCGGATCTGGAAAATTGAAGAGGCTTTCCTGCGCTTGTTAGTTACTCGTAAACACATGTAAGTAAACGATTTATACTTAGTGTGACTGATATTCAGTCTTATCTGGAACGGTAAGACTCTTCATTTATCCGAGGTGGGTATCCTAGTCTGAGGAAGCTCACTTTGTGTTAGGATCCTTAAGTCACGATCCTAACATAAGGATCCCAAGGTAACCGGACTTTCCGGCCAGTTTTGACTCGGTTTCCAAATATTCATTTTTTTAGGAAGCGTCAGAGGATTGTGAGCATGGAATTTCCGTAACGCTGCTCGTTCATCTTACCCTCTAAGAAGGATTGAGGCGTGGTGTTTGTCTGATGACTGCACCCCATTAAATTGATTTGCTAAAGGTCGGCAGAACGCACTATAAATAATACAAAAAATAAATAAATATTGAAACATTACAAGACATCTCTGAGATGTTATCACAGATGGTTTATGAATTTTCGCTTCTTTTTAGACTTTTAGTTTGGAGACGACACACGAATAAATTAAATAAAACAGTCTGTAAGACGTCAGGACTGATATTTAATATTCACAAGACGTTAGAGTGTGTTTGGGGCTTAGTCAATGCCAGTGCTCGACCTTAACCGCTTTCCATAGACCATGAACTCGTTATAATAACGATGGATAACCGATAAATCTCTTGGTATTTATTTTGCGGAATTTGACCCCTCGTAGTTGTTTGCCAACAAATTAGATCGGAGACAGTTGCCGTAGTGAAGGGAAAGGTTTGCTCTTTACTAAGCGCAACCCCTGGATCTTTTCTCGTCACTCTCGTCACCTCTTTCGTGATCATGTTTCTAATCATACTGTGATGCTAGATCTTTTATTTTTGGTATAGGTACAGAGATACTCAAAATATGACTGAGCGTCTCAGGTAGAGTGCCACATCTTCTGCAATTTATGGACTAGGAATTCAGATATCTGATCAGTAATGAGATATTTGGATGGTTTCAATAGTTCTGACCGAAAGAATCATTTGTAGCTTAAAAGACGGGAACTGGTGTTTTTCTTGACTATATTTTTCGACTCCGTGTATAAGACTGCCTTATTATTCTTCTTTTGCGTCGCGAGGTAACATATTCACAGCGAACAGATTGGGCTTTTCTACATGGTCATTGCTTTTTTACGCCTGTGAAGTTTGTTGTAGAGAGTGAGGGAGACATCAGCGCCACGGCGAAGGAGAGAAGTAGAAATAACGTCACAATTCATTTCCGAAACCAACGACTCCTTCTGTAATATGAAGGAGTCGTTGGAAGAAGCCACACACCAAGAAGACAAGTTCAATCCTTTTAAATCTCTACCATCGTATCATTTAATCATTTAAAAAGTCAAGTTTTTATAAATAAATATTCTGTGGAGATTATTATCGTAAATAAAACAAGTAAAATAATATGAGTGAATGAAGAACTCGAATTTTGTCATTCGATCCAGATATTAACCTCACTTCTATTGTACAGGTATTGTGCCGGGCCTAAGAGCCCCCTTGTTCCCTGGAAGATCTGTATTCTTATCTTCTATATTAACACAGGTAGGACCAGAGTCTCCTGGGGATTCCTACACGATATCTGTATAGTCACTATTGTTCTCCTTCAGGTAATAAATCCCACAACGCCTTCATTGCTTTTTTACAATTTTTCATCAATTTGATGCTTTATCCGTTCTCTGAGACAATATTCTTTAAAAAAAAATTACATTTTAGTAAAATTGGCCAAATATAAATACCTTGAACAAAAAGCAAAAAGCAATTGCCCGGTGAAATATATGAGACAAAGATCAAAAGGGTCCAATGTACCATCCATTGGAGAAGACCCACAATAAGATGGCAAAGTCCATCAGGACTATGAAGTAGCGGTCCTCTCTGTTAGGATCACTATTGTATATGTATATAAACCCAGGAAGGAATAAACGATCAGTTCAGTTCACCCCAAACCAACCATCTATTACATCCACTTGGATGACACATCCGGTCAATTGCTCTTTTCTTGAGAGTTCCATATTACATAGTCCGTTTATATTCCCTATTTAAATTCACTGTTCGAAATTTCATCGACCACCATCGACAACAGCTGTTGCCAAGAAAAATCAAAAAAATTGAATTTTTACTCATAAAACTCTTTTGAAAACTTTTTAAATATTTAAAATGAGTCTAGGCATTAGTGAAATTAAAGTTTAGTATAAAATACATGTGAATAATGTGAACTACATTGTTTTGAACAATGAAAATATTTCCCGCCTTCGACATTTTACTTACACTAGATGGTGCTGTTCTCAGTGAGTGATCTAATCGAAAGCAATGAAGGTGTCATATTGACTTTTCCATTGCTTCTTTGAAAATCGATGAAAAGAGCAAAAACCTAGTCTGTTTCCTGTGATTACTGCTTATTAGCCAAATTTATAATTTTGTCGCGGATTGTCCAAATGTTTCTCAAATATTTATAATTTTAAGCGATTCAATTTTGAGTCGCTACACATTGATTGCTCTCCCGGGAGTATCTGAAAGCATGTACCGCGCTTCCTTATGCTTGGAATGAAGACCATAGGCCATACCTCCAGCATGTTTGTCCGCTCTCGGGCGTTGTAGTATTAAACGGTCCGGAGTCCGGAGTGTTTTCACTGGCCATTCAATGGCTGCAGCCCTTGCGTGCGAGACTAGGTGTACTTATGCCTAAATGTATTCTAAATGCATTTTTTCAAAATACTCAAATTGTAAAATTTTAAAATTTTCCAAAAGTAAACCACCCTGTGCTGAAAGATATTTCCTCAAATAGAAGATGATTTTCTCCCATGGGTCACCACTGAGTGAGCTTCTCCTTACTCGGACAATGTAATCCTAGTAGCTGTACCATCGGATAGGATGGGTGAAAACATGCAATCATCTTTCAATTTTCCATCGCACAAATAAAATTACGTTGGAAGCTCAAAGTGGGATCAAAGTGTAATTTATTTTTTCCATGGTAAGCACAAATTGAAGATATTAATTTTTCGAGTGAAAATTGAAATGATAATTTGCAATAAACGAAATTTTAATTATTAAAAAAAAAGATTTAATTAATAATTATATAATGTTGGAAAAACATTACATGATAAAGTCAGTAATTACACTTTTAATTGCATTCCATATAAATAATAATCTTGCTTCTAAATAAAATGCTGTGCAGATATTCCTTTTACATAAATGTGATGTCGTACAAAATAATTATTGATAAATTCCTCTCAACAAAATGTTATATTATTTACTATAAAAGAGTTGTTAAATAAATATTTCATTGCTCGAGGTCTAATGCGTGAAAAATATTTGTATTCCTTTGATTTTTTTTTCAAAGTCATTTCTGCCTTCACTCACCAGAAGAGTTGTTATTAATGATTGCAATTATTATTATAATTTTGACATAGTTTTACTTCTGTAATTGTTTTTCAAAAAAAAAACAAAAATTAGAAAACAAAAGAAGTTGCGTACCACGCGATCTTTATTACATTTAAGCTTCATAGTCTTCTCCTCACCAACTTTGAGGATAAAGTTTGAGCATTCTGCGAAGTGTTAGTCTTTTGGCCACTTCATTCCAAATGTGAATTTCATGAATAGTTCCAGAAAACAAGTTGTGCGTAAATATTCCTGGGCTGTGTCTCATATTGATTCTGAAATGGGTCACTGATACAAAAAAAAATCATAACAACTCTCCCATATTTCGGGTTTCTATATTGCATTTTACGCTGGAAAATATTTTCCCATTTGCAGCATGGGGGTCCTGGTAGTGTTGAAAAATTCAATTTAAAATAATTCTCAATTAAATTACCATATAGCGCGAAGCTCTCGAGGCGACCCATTACGTGCTCATTTTCACTGTCGAAGCTGGGGGGTGTGTCATACATACTTCCCCCTATGTCAATATTACCTTCCGGTGAGGGTGAGTTCCGGGGAGGAGATGGTATGTGGCAATTTCATTGTCTCTTCGCAGTAACACAACCTTATCGATATTCCACGTCTTCACACGCCATGGCATTCAATCAATAGACTTCGTACAGTACTATCAAGTGGATCATTTTGCAATGGCAAAGTGACTTCCATAACTATACCCGCAACTTTGTCAATTCGTATGGTAAGTGTCTTATCAGTGGGCCCATTACATCGCTCCACTTCTCCTTCGCGCAATTCATGGTTCCAAGACGAGAGGTAGGGCGTCTATCTAGCTTCTTTTTTGTTGTCACACCTTCACAGGCAAAATTTTCCAAGTAATTTGCCTCAATTGCCTCAAGTGTGATTTGTTTGGGGTTCACACGTGTTTGATAGCCGATTATACACTGCTATTTCATACATTTTTAGCTTTTTCTTTCAGAAAATGTTTGGGAGATCAATTGGCGGTGTATATACCTATTCAAGGATTAGTTTGTTGTTCTTGTATAACATATAATAAATATAGAAATTTAATGTAGGGTAGAGTAAGTACTTTTCGCCACCTTAAGGTTTGACACCCTTATAATTCTTACACTTTTTGTCGAAATAAAATGAAATTTTGTGTACAAATGCTTTGAAGCATTATTGTCTATCTATTGAACCAGGATACTTTCCGGGAACTTTTGAGTATCTGGTTAAAAAAATACATTTCCTGCAACAATGCATATTTCAGTACTTTTCGCCACCTTGTAAACACTTTTTCGCCACTGTGTAAGCACTTTTTCGCCACTTTTTTTCAATTGATTTTTAAGAAACAGCAGCTTTCGAAAACCCCCAAAAGTACATTGCACAGTACTTTACTTATTTAACACCGATATTAGACAATTATTAGAGTATTTCGAATGATATTTTGCACATTTTTTATTTGCGGTAAAAATCAATTGAAAATTACGCCTGTTTCAACTAAATTCCGCAAGGAGCGCCACTTGTAAAATGCTTGGAAAAATGAGTGGCGTAAAGTACTTACACAACCGAAAAAAGTAAGCCCTATTTCACCACATCCGTATTTCTTTATTTTTTTGGAAAACATTATTAAAAAATGATATTAGAACAAAGCTTAGTTAATATCGGATTGACTTTCAGTGAAAAAATATCGAATACTGTACTCAGAAAACATAAAATAATTCAAGACAATTTGTCTGAGCGTTGACAAGTTTATTAAGAACTCCATATTTTTTTGGTGACTGTTCACTTTCTCGAGAATTTCTTTAATTAACTTGCAAATAATCTAGTCGATGGAGCATCTGATATGGCTTTCTAATTCATTTCGTAGTTCCACGAACTCATAATTTTCTTAAAATATGATTTTAATTTAGGTGGCGAAAAAGGGCTTACTGGCGGAAAAGTATTGACTCTACCCTAGATGTAACAATTCGTAACTATAATGGTCTCTATACACTAGGGAAATTTATGTCCATATTGAAGCAATTCCCTACGCTTGTGTAGGAAAAACTCTTCAATATATGGACATAAATTGTTCTAGTGCGTAGAAGCCATTAGAGAAAATGAAAATTCGAAAATTCAATATGGAATTATTTTGAAACTTCGTTATTCGACTTTATAATTTTTTGTTTTATCTTGGATGAACTGACGAACTTTCTAGTAATCCGTCAAGTTGTACATCAAATCATAATTTCGTGAGCATTATGGTCAAACTTCACTTTCTGAATTAACAATTTAATTTTGATAACGAGAATTTAATTTAAAATTTAAACCAATTCCACGGGTTTAACAGTAATATAATAAAATGAGAAATCAATAAAATGTTTCACAATGAAGTACGAACGTGGTAAGGAGCAGGACTACCACATGGCAGGACCTTCATTGAAAATATCCTTGTAAAAGTGGATCGTTCATAGACAATAAGCCGAAGCGGGTGTGAGGTGCGGAAATGAATGCCACGTACATGGATGTAGTCAGTGGAAGCGCGAATCATCTTCTCATGAATTTTCCACCTCAATTGCCACCAAACCCTCATACATTGAGAGTTTCACTCACCATTAAATGCTGTACGTGGCTCTTTGTCTGCGATAAACATCTTCATATTCCTCCCCAGATAATATAGGTTTTGTCTTTTTTGGCACTAAAAACGAATATCTATGTCAAGCAAGCAGTAGATGACATTACACAGAGATTTAATAATAATTCCACTGACAATTCTGCTCCAATGTGCCTGACATGGGAAAGAAGGTCTCACTTAAGCACTCTGCTTGGCAAACAGCGTGTATAATTGATAGCATTTGCATACTTTGTTGGAGTAAGAGAGCTTTCGCATACAGAAGCACGCATCATGGAGAAAATTTGACAAAAGAATACGGAGAGGATCATAACGAAATCTTGGATGTAGAAGAATGTAGCTATTAGACGGAAAATCTTGCTTAATCAATGTCTTAAAGCTTTAAGACTCGGAACAAATTAGTTTTAATTGAGAAAAACCTTGCGTTCTATCAAGTGACGAACCATAAAAAAATACTCTGAAAAAATGTACGGATTTAACTTTGTAGGGTTAGTATTTTTTTTATAGTAAAAACCTATTTAAATTTTCACAGAAAGAAAAAAATATGAAAAATTTGTATGATCAGAAAAAAGAAGGCACAATGACTTCTCTTAATTCCATGACCTTTTCAACGAGTCTAAACATAGGGTAAGAGCTCATAATTTTGCGCAGTCTGCTTATAAGCATCGATGTTCCAAGTTTGAAGTGCGATATTTTCAATACTAATTGACTTTTTTTGATACTCTCTTATCAGATGGGTTGTTTACAAACTTGGCAAGCTATTTATCGTCTTAGTTTTACTAAAATTAGTTTTGATACGTTTAAAAATGAATTGATATGTAAAGGTGAATTTGACTCTTATTTTGGACAACTTGGTTATTAATTTGGACAACTTGGCTGTAAATTTGGACAGCTATTCCGCCTCAACAGTATGGCCATTGTTCTTCATTTCATGAACCAATCTTACCAAGCCCTCTTACTGTTCATGTAAGGGAAACGTAGAATGTCACAAGAAGCCCGGAAACTTTCCATATCATTCATTAAAGTGAGTCGACTTCTGTACTCCAAGTACGTGAGGATTAGCGCATTCCTTGACCTTTCCGGGAGCCTTTCAAGGCTTTTCTCGTTACATCTCTTTCGTAGAGATGATTCTCCTTTGTTTCACCAGGCATTTGTCCAACCTAGTCATCACAAAAGCTAAAACTTCACGAAATCTTGTGAGAGAAACACCTATCCAAAATAAGGAGTATCACCTACTGGTAAATGTCTTAAAAAATTTCCCATTTTTCACACGAAAAATCTAATCCACAAGGCAAATCTCACTTCAGGTCAAATGTACAAATCACCACTAACGTTAATCAACACAATTTTCAATGAATATTCAATAATATCACTCAAAAAAAGCGAACAAACATTGTTAGTACAGTAGACTCTCACTCAATCGGCTCTTTTTCAATCGGGCGAAAAATTTTCACGTTTAATTATGAAGCTAATTCGCTCAAATTCGCTGTAGTTCTTCCTATTTTATCGTGATTTTTTACAATTGAGCGCTTTTTGTGGAATTTACAAAGGCTTTGACGCCCAAATCTATCGATAAACCGGATGACATTTTGCCTCAAATGCCCAATTGGGAGAGAGTCTACTGTACTTCATCACAGTTAAATAAAACTGAAGTAAACACGAAGTTCTGCCATATTTCTCTTAAGCAATTGCTCACACTGAATTTTCAACAAAGCAATTTCAACTCAAATCATATTCAAAATTTAACGTATTTAGTGTTAAAATCTTCCCAAAAGAACAAATATTTAAATAGAATTCATTATTCATCAAATATTGGAATAAAAATCCATAATTTCAATCAATTTATTTTTAGTGTCAAATTTTATCCTCAAAGTGTCCAAAATAAGAAACTGGGCCAAATTATGAGCCTTTCCCCTACCGAAATGAATAGAATCTCTTTAACATTCGACATTGAATAACTGTTCCTAGGAGTAATTCAATGGTGTCCTCGTACATGGAAAAGTATTCGCCATAAATTGTAACGTAAAATAAAATGGTATAACTTATAAATTTGGTCTGTAAAATAAATGTTGTCACATAAAAATGTAAAATTGTGATTTTTTTTTGTTTTTTTCTTTAAGCATTGTTTTCAGTAATGATGTATCACAATGTACAGGGTCGTAGGAATACCTATTGGCACTCTGAGAAATCGTATCAGGACCTATTGACACCCAGTTTCATACCATTTGGGACATAAAATATGAATATAAACACCTATCCTTATAAGATAAGGTAGATTATTGAGAAATGGCATATTACTTGCATTTTATTAGATAAGTTAAATAAATTTTATTTAATGAAACTTCCAACAGGTGTTCCCTGCCGAATAAGTGTTCCTTCGGCCTTAATTTTTTTTTTAAATATTTGCCAAAAGAGGACGAAAACACCAACGTATATCAATAGCGTAGAGTAGAGGTAGTTTCTAAGATGCATGATTCTTAAATCATGCATCTTAGAAACTACAAAGATAGGGGAAAGTGACCATGCTTTGCACGGTCCCAAGCTTTATAATAACTAATTTTTTCCTATATTTCTGAATAAGTGTGACTCTGCAATATATTTTAAAAACAGAATATTTAGGGGAATGTAGGCATGGTTCGCACAGAGTGAACTTTCAAACGATGTGTATTTTCGCTTTGTTTGTAGGGATCTAATTTACAATTTCTCATCTCGTCTCATGAACTTAATAATTATCTGTCTTATGGCTAAGAAATGACGAACTAGTTCTTTGTAAACAAAGAGGTAATTTGCGTTGTTTGAAGGTTCACTCTGTGCGAGCCATGCCAATATTCCCCTACCCTTAGTTTTTATAATATGAGTGCGATGGATCACATTTATTGAAAAACATAGGAAAGATCTAGTCATTATGAAGCTTGAGACCGTGTAAAGCATGGGCACTTTCCCCTACTAAATATAAAATTGATATGACATAAGTAGGATATCCTTAGCTTGTATATTAATTTATTTAAAGATGTCAAATTTTGTCAAGTGATACCCATATTTAGTAGAAGTCGAAGTTTATTCAAATGGACCAAACTTTAATGCAAATTACGACTGATTAATTTAATTAACAAAAGAATTGTCAATTTAAAAAATTTTTAATATTAACAAAAATTTTTAAAAAAAATATTAATCTTTAAATATATTGTAATAATCATTAAAAAACCGAATATTTTCTTTCTCTTATTTCATGTTAGTACCGAATTATTCGTGTACTAAATGTGTATTAACCTACCTTACTTTCAAGGCTGTCAAAATGACTCTTCATTATCATATTTGGGGAGCTTGAATGGCCATGTTTCGTGTTTTCCTCAATGGAAACACCAATTTATTCCACTGACATAGCTTTCGTCTTGCGAGAAGCTCATACATAAACATTCCAAGGGGGTTGTTTTCCGTCGTCAAATGATTATGTTGCCGCAGATGGGGTGATTCTTCCCATCAGCTTTTTTTTTTATTTTCTTCTCCGCACCGAAAAGGGGTCACTTGCCAAAGTATCTCTTGGACACTCTTTTCTAAGGGCAATGGAAACCAGATCGATGGAGCCTCTTCGTCATTGAGTATGAGTTCCAAATGGGTTGAGGCTCAAAAGAAAAACAACACCCTAAACTGGCGACGAGGACAAAATTGGACAAGGGGCAATTGCTCAATTTGCGTAAAACGTGATTGCGACGGATAATTTGATAAGGTCCCCTTATGCATCTTCTCATATTTTATTCACGTCCACAAATTATTGGAACGCCCCGAACACCCCAAAACAACAACCCTCTCGAAGGTGTGTCTCCCTCAAAGATCTCACCTGTTTATCTGATGTTTAGCATCTAATTGCATTAGTTCAGACGCGATTACTGTTGTCAATTAATTTGTTTGTCGCCCCGAGAACATTGGGAAAATAGAACAGACACTCTTATTGCCAAAGACCTCGAATATTAGGTTTGTTTTGGAAGTGAAATATAGTTTTTGTCTGTTTTGACAAATAACAAACAATGATGCAAATGTTTCCTTTTTCGAGAATTGGGATACTTTGCTTAAAATACTGAATAGATGTTTCAGAAATTCCTAATGCAAAATATTTCTATTATACAAATAACTTTATTAATTCAAATTCCAAAATTAAATAATTTCACATTTGTCTTACGAAGGAATTTCATTTAAAGAGTAGAATAAATTATTCCTCTTAATTAAAGAAAATGCTATTATTTAATTTCCTGACAGTATTGTTCGAGCGACATAATTAGAATACATGTATGTTGGAACAGGTCTTCTAGTTTCACATGCATTCCGGCTTTGAAAACACTTTAAATTTTTACCATATTTCTTTAATGAATCTGACCTAGTTTTTTTTAACTAAATATATAGATATAAAATTTGTTGGTATAGGCCTGATTCATTACAGAATATGGAAAATTTTTTAATTATTTGAAGCCAGAGTACGTGCGAAGCCTCAAAGCCTTCCCCTATATATATAAATTTTCCACTTTCCACAAAACCAATTGCACGATTTCTAAAAAAAAATATATAGTCACATTATCTGACTGCCTATCCGTACGTTTGTCTAATCAGTTTGACCGTTACTGGAACTAGAAGCCAAACCGTAAGAGATAGCGACTTGGAGTTTTCGAGAGACCACCCTTTAGGTTGACTGAAGAATCATCAATATGGCCCTCATTACTTCTGACTCGTCTCCTTCTTATCTAAAATGTTTTTTTTTTTATGTGTACATTTCATTTACAAACGAAAGTGCCCTTAAATCACTCCAAATAATATTTAATCAAGGTTAAAGGTCTAGAAACGCTATGCATTTCTCAGTGGATTTTAGTGAGTTTGGGTTCGTTGGAAAGGTGTTCAGAAAACCGATAAATTCAAACAAGTTTGACCATTTATTACAGAACAGAAGATTAACCATTTATTTTATTGAATTATTTCTATGCAAATTTTGAGTTGAATTGGTTTAAATTGCTAAATAAATTAAATAAATACATTTTTGTGGTTTAATTGGTAAATAAAAAATGATGAAATGGAACATATAGGGTAAGTGTGCCAAATTTCGACATAGTTGCATGCAAGCGATAAAGTCTCAAATTTGAAATGTAATATTTTTAATAAAAATTGAATATTTTTGTTACTCTTGTATAAGGAGTGTTGCTTGGAACCTTGCAGACAGTTTATCATCTTTATTCTCTCCAAAATCATTCTTAATACATTTTAAAATGAATAAAAATGTAGACATAGCATTGCTGACCTATTTCGGCCACCTTCATTCTCATAGTTCCTTGCCCTTCCAGAATTCTTTCAATGCCTTTTTCAGATCATCTTGTTCGTCGAAACGATATTTTTTTATTGTTTTTTGCATTGTATAATCTCTAAAATATGCAAAACCTAAAAAATCATGGAAATTCAAGGAACAAAAATTGTGGCCGAAATTGCAAGCTGGCCGGAATTTGGCACACTTACCCTAGTTGGGAAAAATACTCTGCAAAAAGCTTAAATATCTGAATATTGCTCTTTTTCCTATACGGAAAGAAAAATTTTGTAAAATTGTTCGTGAATGTTTGTGAATTCCTACTGGGAACTTTACAAAATGCTGGTAAAACGTATAATCCACAAATAAGTTCGTATTTTTCCACAAAAATTGTTCATAACATGAGCACTTCACGAGAATTTTTATTCTTTTACAAAAATTTTTATTTGTCAATTTTTTCCGAACAAACGACAAAAAATTACGAAAATGTTTTTGTGTCTACGAACATTTACGAACAATGTTTCTAGAACAACAAAAACGTTTGTATAAAATAAGTACAAACTTTTACGAACTTTTTAGAGGGTTAAGTATTTGCAAACATTTAATAAGTCCCCGGTAGGAGTCTATAAACATTTATGTACCACTACTGTACGAAATATTTTTTCTGGGTGTAAGTCAGACCGATAAGCAACTTCATTAATCCTCATTATCCACACTGATTTACTTTTGAGTAGAACTTATTTTCATTTTCTGAGATCTGATGGAAAATTTTTGTTGTTTCTCTAAATCTTCCGATGATCGTAAAAGTTTCTGGCTCTTTCAAATTGAAAGATGTACTTTTTTCTCAAGGGCTTTCGACTCTTGATATGGGTTTTCAACCTTATCTTCATATAAGTGGAACAATTTAGAAACATTTAAATCTTCGAAAAATATTTAATGTCTAAATACAGCTACGCATCACCAGCCACATGGGCCACCTGGGGTACTAATTGTTGTAGTTTTTTTCTTTTGTATTTAATATCTCGAAAAAGCCTACTGTATTTCCTACATTTACAAATATTGGATATTATGGGGTTGATTTGATTAATAAAGTGTTGCACTACGTCAAACTTTCGTTCTTGATTATAGGCTATTACCTAAAATTACTTATTGTGAAATCTGAGAATAAAATATTCTCCTTGCTTGTAGCCGGGCTTATGCCCTGAAAGATTCCTCATGGAGACCAAGGCTTATCGCGGCCAATTGCCCGGCAGCGACCCAGCTCTGTGCCCCCATCCGAACTCTTCCAGGCCATGTTACCGACTGACTGACAGTGTCGCCTGTCAGCCAATCTCCCCCACACGGCGGGCAACAGAACTATACCGCCAGTAAAAGGCCTTGCTTGGAGCGAGAGGCGGGAAATATGAATTTCCCGCGAACAGGGAAGGGAATCCACCAGCCGGGCTCTATTTCGCTATCAGGTGGAAAATCTCGACTACAATTCGGCCATCCGACGACTCACCGTCCTCGGTGTAGTCAGTGCCAAAAGGGAAGGGTAGTACTATTGCCAAGGTACTACTTCTAAATCAAATTACCCTTATGGAGACTGCCAGTGGCCTCAGAAACTTGATTTTGGAACTACTTCAGCAGCCGGTATAATCGCTTCTTTAAAATGCGACAAGCAAATTGCTTCTTCTGTATCCCGGTAATCCACCTCAACAACTTTAACCATTATAGTCATCGGAATGAGTTCTATGCATAAGCAAATCTTCATTTGTCTTATGCGACTAATAGACCAGCATTATGTCAAAATTTCTGCTACATTATCCACTACGACCTCCCTTCGTCCCTCTATCTGTTACGCCTTTCCCAAATCTCACAGAACTGTACTTCTGTTCGAAATTACTATTTATCGGACTAGGAGAACCGTGGTAGGAAACTTCTCCATGTCCCCATATCCATAACAGCATCTCGGAATTCGACAGAACTGTACATCTACCGTAACTTCACCAGACCAACAGAACTGTACACCAGAACATGCGGACATATGTGCTCTTTGTCCGTAACAGCTTACACGGAATCCACAGAATTGTGCATATGTCCGGAATGTCCACCGTACCGACAGAACTGTCTGGGGAACTTCTATGGCATAAGCCATTGCGACCATCCGCGCCCCGCTTACTTCTGACTGCTTATTTAGACTGACAGATCTGTACACCTGTCCGGAATGCCTACCAGACCGACAGAACTGTCCGGGGAACTTCTATGGCATAAGCCATTGCGACCATCCGCGCCCCGCTTACTTCTGACTGCTTATTTAGACTGACAGATCTGTACACCTGTCCGGAATGCCTACCAGACCGACAGAACTGTCCGGGGCACATCTATGGCATAAGCCATTGCGACCCTCCGCGCCCCTTTGTCCGTAACTGCTTACACGGACTTCAGCAGAACTGTACACCTGTCCATAACGTCTACCAGACCGACAGTACTGTTTTATCCGTAACCGCTTACCCGGACTACAGCAGGACTGTACACCTGTCTGGAACGTCTATCAGACCGACAGAACTGTTTTAGGCTTCTACGGCATAAGCCGTTGCGTCCATCCGCGCCATTTTCTTTATCTGCTACTGTTCATCAGGATTCCAGAACAATTTTGAGCATTAACTCGCATCGCAACCCAGTATACTCGTTGGATTCTCCTATCAGCATCCCTGATTTAAATTGTTCTCCGCCAGATTCCCATGACGTAAATCTTTAGTCAGGTAGCCTCAATTCCATATACTGATTCTGAATCCAAGCACATGACTTCGTAACCATCTGTCAAGTATTGATAAATAAGCATTAGTTTAGAAATTAACTCCATCTCAGATATACCATATAATTCATGGTGTATCTCTAGCTCACTTTAAAACTTCCTGTCATAAGTTAAAAGAGAAATACAAATTCTCACTGCACATTACTTTATTTACAACCTGAATTGACTCCAATCCCAGCCAATCCAACCAATTTCATGTCACTAGAGCAATTCACTAGTCCCTGATGTGGAAGGAATGCTAAGTTTTTTTTCCAGAAACTCCAAATAACTCTAAATAGCCGACTCCTGCATACAACTGCACCTCTGGCTGTAAAAGTATTTTATTTATTTATTTATTTATTTTTTTTTTTTGACTCGTCCTAATCGTTCTGGAACCCATCATTTCTTAAATACCATTCCATTCTTCGAATTATCTTCATTTTAAATGACACCGGAAGTTTAAATTGTAACTCGACATGAGCCAATCAGTGGCAATTCTTCAACCATTTCTACCCTCGGTAAACTTAGATATACCATGCAAACTCCGAAAATTCATCTACCCATTCAACTAGGAACACACCACTAACCTGTGACGACCCATAACTCTCACCGGAATACACACCTGACTCCACCCATGTCCTTCACTTCTTCTGAACATTCACCTCTCTTACTATGCCATGATAACTAAACAAGAGTATATGTCTGAATTGTCAATTCCTCCAGTTAGCCATCCAACGGAACAACCAATTTCTTTCCATATTGTAAAACACTCCATTATGGTCCGCTTAGTATGACTATTATTCGTAATCAACGGATTCCTTCACCTCCAAAAGAATGCAATTCTTCTTAACTAGCGAATCTCATAAACACTGGAACGACTGGAACCTGTAAAGTGAATCCTTCTTCTTGCGAATTTGTAACTGCTCGTGTACAAATTCTCAACTAGAAAAACTAAGCCAAGAATCTTGAATGACTACTTTAATTCTTACAATTCCTTATATGTCTCGCTCCTCAATGGTGAGATATTAGAACTCATTTTGCCGAGTGGCGACTCACCCACATCACCCCCAGCAGACACACCGGAGCCGCTCCCTGAGCACTTCCGTGCAATATACCTCCCTCTTCCTGCGCCGGAAACACATCATTCTTGAGTCCCTCCAATTTGACAGAAGAGTGACCATTATTACGAAAATTCCTAAAACTCTCTGATTTCTGGTTGTGCTGCTCATCGAAACAATCCTCCTATTTTCCCACGGTTATGAGCTTCTTTCGCTCTCTTGCCTCACCTTTTTCCGACTCTTCCTTCTTCCAGGACTTTAAGAGAATTACTACCGAGCGTCCTTCTGCTTCACCACAATTCCGTTTTTTTAATTTTCATCAGCAACTTCGCGACTGCGTCGCCTTCTCTCGTACTAATACGAGTCTTGATTACTGGATCTGTCTCTCACCCTTCTATCTTCCCATTAGTGAATGAATTGATACTTATATCAATTCTCCAAGCAGTATGTTATACCCTCAATTCACCATGGGCTACTCATTGTCCTTCTTTGGCCTTGCCATTACCCTCTGCTGCGTCTCTGTCCAACCGAAGAATAAGACAGATGAGGGTGGTAGATAAACCAGTGAATGAGATGATTCCCAAACCTCAGGAGATATCAGCTCCGCTAAGTCAATTCAGACCTGTCCAATGATATCTTTACGAGCTTCCAAGTGCCTTTAAGATGATCAAATCCAGGATGTTTGTCGCCAACAGCAACTTCCTCATAACATTCCCGGTGGTATCTTCAACAGGGGGAAAGGAATCCTGAAACAACCCTATCTGAGGATTCTCCTAGCACTGCAGGCCATAGTGTAAGTCAGGTCAGAGGAAATAAGGCAGATCAGAAAGTGGAGAATAGTAACGCTCTGCTCGACAATTTGTCGTCGTTCTTTGGTGGTTACACGGGACATTATCAAACGGAGACCGGAGACACTCGGAAAAACTCCCCAAAAGAACTTAGAGAAGTTTCCAACAGATACTTCTCTGACTTTCAATCCAATCCGGATAAGAACGGTTATGAGAGCAATTCCACAAAAGTCAATGGATACACAGATATCACTTTCATTTGCTGAAACCTTCTCAACACTTGACTATAGACTCTGCCAAATAATTGCAGCTATAAGATCAACTCAACAGTCTTTCCCAGTTACTCAGCAATGCCTCTGCTACCGGAAATAGCTCCACCAGCTGTGAATTCCACAAAGTCTGAATTCACTTTTAGCCTAACAAATCACATTAATTGCTCCCTGCCTATACATCCACAAGATCCACAAGGCTGATTCTTTGTACAATGTGTTCTCCTTCCCTACATCTAACAATTCAGTTCCACTGGCAAGGGATATCACCGATATCACTCTGGGTTTGTCCATTCCACTCAATATTTCTTCAACATCTATCCCAATGTTCCGGATGATGGCGGTAATAAGGTCCAGGGAAACTTTACATTCTCTCTGACCAATACAACATCAGCTCCGAGTTATTATGCAAAATCCTCAACATAATTTAATATCTCATTCCCGAATAATTCATACAACAACAACAATCCATTCTCTTCCAACGATCCCGTGAGGATTAAGTAGGCTAATGATATTAGCACAAATTTCTCTTTCTGCCTCACGAGTAGGTTGTCCAAAACAGCCCCCTTTAAAATTTATACATCAACTTCCACCTACTACACCATCAATCCCTTCTCAATTGATGCCACGCTGCAGACTTGTATCTGAATAAGGGGTCTCAGTGGCGCAATAGACAAGACCATTGGTTCCCGGGCGGATAAGATCCCCGGCTCGACTCTCACAGCCGTGAGCTCGAGTCCCGCCGGGTGCAAAGATCTGAATGTTTAGAAAAAGACATTTTCACTGTGATAAAATATAATAAAAATGCACCGCCTCTGACCAAAAAACTCCGGGAGCATGGAAGAATCATCCGCATTACGGGGAAGGCGCTCCTGGGCGGTCTACACATGGACTTAGCGGATTCTTCCAACACGGAATACAACAGCAGCAATATAACATGATTACATTGTAACAAGTATTCCGACACGATTAATAATAAGGGCCGAAGCCACCATGTCTAAAGTCCAAAGGTAATAATAAGTATCAGCAGAAGGAAGCCTCAAGATTGGAAAATGTTCAGCAACAGCAAAAAAAAATCTCCGGGAAAGATGCTCAAAGTCAGTAATCAAAGTACCACAAAGTCAACTGGATGACCAATTCAGATTACCAGATGAAGAGCAATGATTTTCCAATTCCACCACCGTTGGACTTTACCCATACTCCCAATCATGTCTCTACGAACTTTTCCTATCACCACCACCACCTCCGGCGCTGGGAAGTATCGATCTTAAGAGAAAATCTGATGTTTTCTTTGCTCATCCGCCAGAAGAAAATTTCTCCTGGTCCCCAATAAGCTGTCAATTGTTTTGGAGCCTCCAACACTGCATAATTTTACGTCACAAACAGCTCTGCCCACGCTTCATGGGGATCTAGCTCTGAGCACCACAACACCATCATCGGTGATACTCCATGAAATGAAAAAGGATGAGAATCCTCGTATAGACGGATATCAAGATCAACAGCAGTAGGCGGAAATTCCCTGTCAGTGAGTCAGCTTCTGGTGGAGCAGGGCAAACAGGGGAGAAAAGCAAGCATAGTAAGAATTCTGAGGATGCTAATAGAAAATCTACGGATAGTTCCAAGTGGAATCAACAGTATACCAATATTTATTCAGTTGAATTTCAGTTCGCAGCAAGACTACAATCAAAGTCCATTGGGTCAGCCGTAAAATGTCTATTACTTCAATAAACCTCGAGGCCTTCCACCAATGGATTATACTGCCCACAAAGGGACATGAAAGCCACAAATTCCAGCCAACGTTCCAGGGTATTAAGTTTAACATTATCCTCCCAGGAAAACAACCTTTCAACTCAGACAAGTCGTCTTCCACGTTATCTCTTCCTCAATTTCTCTCCAGTAATCCAAATGTCCATGGAGTTTCTGGTTTTCCCTGCTCATTCGCTTACGTTTTTCAATCCTTTTCTTATTGTAACTCACTCTTTTCACAGAAAAATCACGAAAATAAACAAAAACACTAACAACCTCGAGGATTTCCCACAAATGTCAAAATAAATCCGCACTTCATCGACTCGATTTTTAATCGACATGGCCATAGAACGCCATCTATCTTCTCAACTCAGTGAACTGTTATACACCGTTGAAAGCTACCTCAGCTTTATGGTTTTTTTTCCCCTACATTTCCCCACACATTTTGAGACTTCCCCTACATGTCTCAAATATGTTTCTCTCCAGCCCAAAGTCATCAAGCCCCCAAATTAGGCCCCACAATAGCCAGAGATTCTTTCATGCCCTCTCTAGCTTCTCATAATCAGCGTCATGTATTCATTTATTAAAAAGAAAAGCCACAACAGTACTTATCTTGCTGCTCCACGCCATTCGTCGCTGTCACACCGTCCGACACCTCCGACTCCGACACAAGATTTCACTAATTTACCCAATTCACCTGTGGGAGGATACTTGTCCCACTTCTGACTTGTAGCCGGGCTTATGCCCTGAAAGATTCCTCATGGAGACCAAGGCTTATCGCGGCCAATTGCCCGGCAGCGACCCAGCTCTGTGCCCCCATCCGAACTCTTCCAGGCCATGTTACCGACTGACTGACAGTGTCGCCTGTCAGCCAATCTCCCCCACACGGCGGGCAACAGAACTATACCGCCAGTAAAAGGCCTTGCTTGGAGCGAGAGGCGGGAAATATGAATTTCCCGCGAACAGGGAAGGGAATCCACCAGCCGGGCTCTATTTCGCTATCAGGTGGAAAATCTCGACTACATGCTGAATAAAGGAATTTATAAAAATGAATATTTCCGAATTTTTACTGTAGCAATATTTAATAAAAAAAAAAAACAAACAAGAAAAAAACATTTTAATAAAATACTATTTTTATATAGGATTATCTGCAATAAATGATTGAAAAAAGGTATAAAAGGGATCAGAATGGTACGTGATTTTAAAATAAAATTGAGTTATTTGCCGTATGACGCATATGACACAATGCGCTTTTGGAGAAATTAAATTGAATTATTGCGTAATTTATTGAGAATCAATAATTCAATGGGTGATTTTTATGTGGAAATTATGGGACAAAAAGTACTCAAATCCATCCATAAAATGTGTAATATTTATAGGAAAAGTATTCATATCAAATGCTGAATTGAGTAATGAATGACTTTCCAGAGTTAGATGAATTCGGTGTCTTCAGCTGCGATTTATGCTGAAGATGGAGTTCTTGTGTACACAGAGAAAAATTTTGAGTTAGAAAAAATTAAGAAACGTGGTTTTGAATCAAGAGTACAAGAATTTCAAACTATTTTCCCCTATAATTGAGATATTTTGCGCTTGAATTTCTCTAAAAGAGTATGATAGTTTAAAAAATAGAATAAATTGTGCTTAATAATAGGAGAACAGTGGGTTTGAATTTAGCGAATCGCAGTTTTGAACACTGATAGAGCATACAGAAGTTTTAAAGTTAGAAGGTCATTGTTTTGATTTTAGAGTATAGAGGATTCGAGTTAAGACTATTTTGGTTTTGATCTTAGCGAAATCATCGTTTCGAAATAAGAGTATAGTAGTTTTGAATTCTATTAGACTATTATGGTCTTGATTTTAGAGTATCATGGCTTTGATTTTAGAGTATTGTGGTTTTGATTTTAGAGTATTGTGGTCTTAATTGTAGAGTATTGTTGTTTTGATTTTAGGAACTTATGGGTTTGATTTTAGAAACTTATGGGTTTGATTTTAGAAACTCATGGTTTTGATTTTAGAGTATTGTGGTTTTAATTATAGAGTATTGTGGTTTTGATTTTAGAGTATTGTGGTTTTGATTTTAGAGTATCATGGTTTTGATTTTAGAAACTTATGGGTTTGGTTTTAGAAACTCATGGTTTTGATTTTAGAGTATTGTGGTTTTAATTATAGAGTATTGTGGTTTTGATTTTAGAGTATTGTGGTTTTGATTTTAGAGTATCATGGTTTTGATTTTAGAAACTTATGGGTTTGGTTTTAGAAACTTATGGTTTTGATTTTAGAGTATCATGGTTTTGATTTTAGAAACTTATGGGTTTGATTTTAGAGTATTGTGGTTTTAATTTTAGAGTATTGTGGTTTTGATTTTAGAGTATCATGGTTTTGATTTTAGAAACTTATGGGTTTGATTTTAGAAACTTATGGTTTTGATTTTAGAGTATCATGGTTTTGATTTTAGAAACTTATGGGTTTGATTTTAGAAACTTATGGTTTTGATTTTAGAGTATCATGGTTTTGATTTTAGAAACTTATGGGTTTGATTTTAGAGTATTGTGGTTTTGATTTTAGAAACTCATGGGTTTGATTTTAGAATCTTATGGTTTTGATTTTAGAGTATCATGGTTTTGATTTTAGAAACTTATGGGTTTGATTTTAGAAACTTATGGTTTTGATTTTAGAGTATCATGGTTTTGATTTTAGAAACTTATGGGTTTGATTTTGGAAACGTATGGGTTTGATTTTAGAAACTTATGGTTTTGATTTTAGAGTATTGTGGTTTTGATTTTAGAAACTTATGGGTTTGATTTTAGAGTATCATGGTTTTGATTTTAGAAACTTATGGGTTTGATTTTAGAAACTTATGGTTTTGATTTTAGAGTATCATGGTTTTGATTTTAGAAACTTATGGGTTTGATTTTAGAAACTTATGGGTTTGATTTTAGAGTATCATGGTTTTGATTTTAGAGTATTGTGGTTTTAATTTTAGAGTATTGTGGTTTTGATTTTAGAAACTTATGGGTTTGATTTTAGAGTATTGTGGTTTTGATTTTAGAAACTCATGGGTTTGATTTTAGAAACTTATGGTTTTGATTTTAGAGTATTGTGGTTTTAATTTTAGAGTATTGTGGTTTTGATTTTAGAAACTTATGGTTTTGATTTTAGAAACTTATGGGTTTGATTTTAGAAACTTATGGTTTTGATTTTAGAGTATCATGGTTTTGATTTTAGAAACTTATGGGTTTGATTTTAGAAACTTATGGTTTTGATTTTAGAGTATCATGGTTTTGATTTTAGAAACTTATGGGTTTGATTTTAGAGTATTGTGGTTTTGATTTTAGAAACTCATGGGTTTGATTTTAGAATCTTATGGTTTTGATTTTAGAGTATCATGGTTTTGATTTTAGAAACTTATGGGTTTGATTTTAGAAACTTATGGTTTTGATTTTAGAGTATCATGGTTTTGATTTTAGAAACTTATGGGTTTGATTTTAGAAACTTATGGTTTTGATTTTAGAGTATCATGGTTTTGATTTTAGAGTATTGTGGTTTTAATTTTAGAGTATTGTGGTTTTGATTTTAGAAACTTATGGGTTTGATTTTAGAGTATTGTGGTTTTGATTTTAGAAACTCATGGGTTTGATTTTAGAAACTTATGGTTTTGATTTTAGAGTATTGTGGTTTTAATTTTAGAGTATTGTGGTTTTGATTTTAGAAACTTATGGTTTTGATTTTAGAAACTTATGGGTTTGATTTTAGAAACTTATGGTTTTGATTTTAGAGTATCATGGTTTTGATTTTAGAAACTTATGGGTTTGATTTTAGAAACTTATGGTTTTGATTTTAGAGTGTCATGGTTTTGATTTTAGAAACTTATGGGTTTGATTTTAGAGTATTGTGGTTTTGATTTTAGAAACTCATGGGTTTGATTTTAGAATCTTATGGTTTTGATTTTAGAGTATCATGGTTTTGATTTTAGAAACTTATGGGTTTGATTTTAGAAACTTATGGTTTTGATTTTAGAGTATCATGGTTTTGATTTTAGAAACTTATGGGTTTGATTTTGGAAACGTATGGGTTTGATTTTAGAAACTTATGGTTTTGATTTTAGAGTATTGTGGTTTTGATTTTAGAAACTTATGGGTTTGATTTTAGAGTATCATGGTTTTGATTTTAGAAACTTATGGGTTTGATTTTAGAAACTTATGGTTTTGATTTTAGAGTATCATGGTTTTGATTTTAGAAACTTATGGGTTTGATTTTAGAAACTTATGGGTTTGATTTTAGAAACTTATGGTTTTGATTTTAGAGTATCATGGTTTTGATTTTAGAAACTTATGGGTTTGATTTTAGAAACGTATGGGTTTGATTTTAGAAACTTATGGTTTTGATTTTAGGGTATTGTGGTTTTGATTTTAGAAACTTATGGGTTTGATTTTAGAGTATTGTGGTTTTGATTTTAGAGTATTGTGGTTTTGATTTTAGAAACTTATGGGTTTGATTTTAGAGTATTGTGGTTTTGATTTTAGAAACTTATGGGTTTGATTTTAGAGTATTGTGGTTTTGATTTTAGAAACTTATGGGTTTGATTTCAGAAACTTATGGTTTTGATTTTAGAGTATCATGGTTTTTATTTTAGAAACTTATGGGTTTGATTTTAGAAACGTATGGGTTTGATTTTAGAAACTTATGGTTTTGATTTTAGAGTATTGTGGTTTTGATTTTAGAAACTTATGGGTTTGATTTTAGAAACTTATGGGTTTGATTTTAGAGTATTGTGGTTTTGATTTTAGAAACTTATGGGTTTGATTTTAGAAACTTATGGGTTTGATTTTAGAAACTTATGGGTTTGATTTTAGAAACTTATGGGTTTGATTTTAGAGTATTGTGGTTTTGATTTTAGAGTATTGTGGTTTTGATTTTAGAAACTTATGGGTTTGATTTTAGAGTATTGTGGTTTTGATTTTAGAAACTTATGGGTTTGATTTTAGAAACTTATGGTTTTGATTTTAGAGTATCATGGTTTTGATTTTAGAAACTTATGGTTTTGATTTTAGAAACGTATGGGTTTGATTTTAGAAACTTATGGGTTTGATTTTAGAAACTTATGGGTTTGATTTTAGAAACTTATGGTTTTGATTTTAGAGTATCATGGTTTTGACTTTAAACTCTAAAATCAAAATCATGATACTCTAAAATCAAAACCATGGTACTCTAAAATCAAAACCACAATACTCTAAAATCAAAACCATGATACTCTAAAATCAAAACCATAAGTTTCTAAAATCAAAACCATGACACTCTAAAATCAAAACCGCGATACTCTAAAATCAAAACCATAAGTTTCTAAAATCAAAACCATAAGTTCCTAAAATCAAAACCACAATACTCTAAAATCAAAACCATAAGTTTCTAAAATCAAACCCATAAGTTTCTAAAATCAAAACCACGATACTCTAAAATCAAAACCACAATACTCTAAAATCAAAACCATAAGTTTCTAAAATCAAAACCACAATACTCTAAAATCAAAACCACGATACTCTGAAATCAAAACCACAATACTCTAAAATCAAAACCACGATACTCTGAAATCAAAACCACAATACTCTAAAATCAAACCCATAAGTTTCTAAAATCAAAACCACAATATTCTAAAATCAAAACCACGATACTCTAAAATCAAAACCACAAGACTCTAAAATCAAAACCATAAGTTTCTAAAATCAAACCCATAAGTTTCTAAAATCAAAACCACGATACTCTAAAATCAAAACCATAAGTTTCTAAAATCAAACCCATAAGTTTCTAAAATCAAAACCACGATACTCTAAAATCAAAACCACAATACTCTAAAATCAAAACCATAAGTTTCTAAAATCAAACCCATAAGTTTCTAAAATCAAAACCACAATATTCTAAAATCAAAACCACGATACTCTAAAATCAAAACCACAAGACTCTAAAATCTTTCTAAAATCAAAACCATAAGTTTCTAAAATCAAACCCAAAAATCAAAACCACAATACTCTAAAATCAAAACCATAAGTTTCTAAAATCAAACCCATAAGTATCTAAAATCAAAACCACGATACTCTAAAATCAAAACCACAATACTCTAAAATCAAAACCATAAGTTTCTAAAATCAAACCCATAAGTTTCTAAAAAAACCACGATACTCTAAAATCAAAACCATGATGCTCTAAAATCAAAACCGCAATACTCTAAAATCAAAACCATAAGTTTCTAAAATCAAAACCACGATAAAAATCAAAACCATAAGTTTCTAAAATCAAAACCATAAGTTTCTAAAACCCACAATATTCTAAAATCAAAACCACGATACTCTAAAATCAAAACCACAATACTCTAAAATCAAAACCATAAGTTTCTCTAAAATCAAAACCACAATATTCTCTAATCAAAACCACAATACTCTAAAATCAAAACCATAAGTTTCTAAAATAAACCCATAAGTTTCTAAAATCAAAACCACGATACTCTAAAATCAAAACCATGATGCTCTAAAATCAAAACCGCAATACTCTAAAATCAAAACCATAAGTTTCTAAAATCATCAAAATCCAAGTTTCAAAATAAAACCACAATACTCTAAAATCAAAACCACGTACTCTAAAATCAAAACCACAATACCTAAAATCAAAACCATAAGTTTCTAAAATCAAACCCATCTAAAATCAAAACCACGATACTCTAAAATCAAAACCACAATACTCTAAAATCAAAACCATAAGTTTCTAAAATCAAACCCAAAGTTTCTATCAAAACCACAATACTCTAAAATCAAAACCATGATACTCTAAAATCAAACCCATAAGTTTCAAAATCAAAACCACGACTAAAATCAATACTCTAAAATCAAAACCACGATACTCTGAAATCAAAACCACAATACTCTAAAATCAAAACCACGATACTCTAAAATCAAAACCACAATACTCTAAAATCAAACCCATAAGTTTCTAAAAGCAAAACCATGATACTCTAAAATCAAAACCATGGTACTCTAAAATCAAAACCATGGTACTCTAAAATCAAAACCACGATACTCTAAAATCAAAACCACGATACTCTGAAATCAAAACCGCAATACTCTAAAATCAAAACCATAAGTTTCTAAAATCAAACCCATAAGTTTCTAAAATCAAAACCATGATACTCTAAAATCAAAACCATGGTACTCTAAAATCAAAACCATGTTACTCTAAAATCAAAACCACGATACTCTAAAATCAAAACCACAATACTCTAAAATCAGAACCATAAGTTTCTAAAATCAAACCCATAAGTTTCTAAAATTAAAACCATAAGTTTCTAAAAGCAAAACCATGATACTCTAAAATCAAAACCACAATGCTCTAAAATCAAAACCACGATACTCTAAAATCAAAACCACAATGCTGTAGAATCATCACCACAATAGTCTAAAATCAAATCCCCAATACTCTAAAAGAATTCAAAACCACAATAGACCAACATCAAAACCAAAGTACTCTAAAAGCAAGACAATAATACTCTAAAATCAAAACCATATTAGTCTTAAATATTTCAGATTAAGCAACATACTTCAGTGGAGATGAATTCCGATTGGAAAAGTTTATATAAAATATCGAAATAAGAGAGACTATGAGAGGTTCTAAGCCTTGATACTCTAAAATCAAAACCATTATACTCTTAAATATTTCAGATTAAGCAACATACTTCAGTGGAGGTAAATTCCGATTGGCAAAGTTCATATAGAAAATTGAAATGAAAGATGCATATGAGAGTTTCATGGAAGTGAATACACGCGCATCATATGCATCACGTGGAAAAAGGTAAAGAATGAAATATATAACATTCACAAAAAAACCTCAAATTGCCTTGATTCAAAACCTCAGAATACTCTACTTTCAGAACCAGCAAAACTCGACAATCAACACAGCAAACACTCCAAAATCAAAACCATGGTACTCTAAAATCAAAACCATGGTACTCTAAAATCAAAACCATGGTACTCTAAAATCAAAACCATGGTACTCTAAAATCAAAACCATGGTACTCTAAAATCAAAACCATGATACTCTAAAATCAAAACCATAAGTTTCTAAAATCAAACCCATAAGTTTCTAAAATCAAAACCATGATACTCTAAAATCAAAACCATAAGTTTCTAAAATCAAACCCATAAGTTTCTAAAATCAAAACCACAATACTCTAAAATCAAAACCATAAGTTTCTAAAATCAAACCCATAAGTCTCTAAAATTAAAACCACAATACTCTAAAATCAAAACCATAAGTTTCTAAAATCAAAACCACAATACTCTAAAATCAAAACCACAATACTCTAAAATTAAAACCACAATACTCTAAAATCAAAACCATAAGTTTCTAAAATCAAACCCATAAGTTTCTAAAATCAAACCCATAAGTTTCTAAAATCAAACCCATAAGTTTCTAAAATCAAACCCATAAGTTTCTAAAATCAAACCCATAAGTTTCTAAAATCAAAACCATGATACTCTAAAATCAAACCCATAAGTTTCTAAAATCAAACCCATAAGTTTCTAAAATCAAAACCACAATACTCTAAAGTCAAAACCACAATACTCTAAAATCAAAACCATGATACTCTAAAATCAAAACCATTTTTGCTACAAATTCAAAACTATTTTTCTCTAAATTTAAGAGTAAAAGAGTCTAGATTCAAAGATACTGAATTTCAAAACCATCGTACTCTAAAATTTAAGAAAATGCTCTTATAGAAATTTTTTCTTAATTTAAGCAAAATTTAAGCAAAAAATTGCTTGGAGCAAAATCGAAGCCTTATTTAGAGTATTTTTTTCTTGAATCTAGAGGGTAATTTTTCTCTGTGATATAAGCATTGAGCATGAAAATTCAACTGTGATTGCAATTTACTATATCCAAACTATAAATATTCAGGAATATTTTGAGGGTGAGCCTCTCGAAAAGGCAATTTCCTGTTGTTCATTGTACAACTTCACCAATTGGGTTGCCTGTCGAAATGCTGAAATTTATGCAGTATTCGAGCAAAAGCGAGATACATTTGTTAAAATGCCATTTGCATTGGTTCATTTTTTTCACGTAAAAACTTTTTCCACACTAATTCTGTGTAATTTGACACAGGCACGAATATTTCCGATTAATCCGTAGGCAGGAAATTAAATTTAGTCTTTCTACGTCCAAATTATGTTGTGTATCTCGCTGAAAATTTTTAATCCAATTTAGATTATTTAAATAGCGTATGTTTTGTGTAGTATATATTGGAGACTATATAAAGGATATAAAACTTTTTGGAGTAGATAAAAATTCTCCCTCTCGGGACTAGATAAAAATTGTGTGAATTTTGAACTATTTCCATTTTAGAGTGAATAGAATAATGTGTCGGATTTGAACCGATTTGTAAATCTCTCAAAACATTGCCTAAAAAATACACCTCAGGAGTAATATAATTCAATTTTGAAGAAAATGAGATTGTAAAGAATCTCAGACGATGCTTTTTCTTTAAATTTTAGTATGTTGTAGCTGAGGTCGAGACCTTTCCAACGGTGGGTCGCACTCCTCCCTCGATGTTCCCTGACCCGAGCTATAATCAAAAATGTCTTTCCCGGTCTGCATTTTTTGTGTTTATGAAGGGATTTCGCTGAAATTTTAGAATATATTGTATCTGAGAGCAAGATCTTTCTAATGATCAGTCCCATCCGTCTCTACACCCCAACCCACTGTACCCCGACCCTTACTACATCCAAATGGACCGGACTCCAGATCCAGGAACTCCAGCAGGACACCAGATTCGTGACTCTTTTGGAATAGGGAATTCGGGGCTCACTTCCGGAGACTAGCAATGAATGGTGCTCCAGCATATTCTGATGGGGGCGGTGGAGGTCTGTAACAACTCTTGTTATATTTGAACTTACAGCAATAAAACAAAAGGAAAGAACTATACATTTTCAGTGTTCAAAAATCTTTACAGAAATGATAAAAATAGTATTTGAACGAGATCATTTGATAGTGAGGGACAGGGTAGTTTCAGCCGGCTGAAGTTTTAGACATCTTTGGCAAATGTTTACAAACCGTATTAGAGATAGATAAGTTCAGTTAATTTTTGGCTGCGTAATGCCTATCTAAAAATTAACAGCATATTTCCGATTTTGGAATTAAATATACCAAAACTTTATATTTTCGAAGGTTTTGCATACTTTAAATAGCTTTACCCTTCCCTACATGGAATACCGATGTGAATTTTATACTGCAAAATTTTTATTTTCTTCAATTTGATTTCATGAGAAGTTTTAAGGGATCTTACTACATACTTGATAAACATTTTTGGTCAGTAAAATATTATATTTTGGTTAGTAAGTTGCATAAAATTGATTAGATCTTACCTCAAACTATGTCTGATGTATTAAAGTAGCGGTTTACAATTTTTTTTTAATTTTCTTTCTACATGAATATTTTACTATTTTTACGTAATAAAAATTTATTATGTCGTTTCAATTTTTTAAAATTTTCTTTTCAACTAATAAAATGTACAAAAAAATATAGCTGTGATTGTCAGAGAATCATATAGTCAAATGTGATAATCCGGGCGCTTCGCTATCTGGATCGATTATGACTAATCCACTTAAAATAATATTTTTATTTTTATTTCCGTAATATAGTCACTACAGTAACATAATATAACTACAGTGGGTGTCAATAGTTTGTTGCCTAATGCATGTTTGAG